>NC_060119.1:652767160-653070191 GCF_021461395.2 Schistocerca americana | reverse complement strand
TTGACAAAATTTTCTTAGTTGGTCCATTTTTAAATTTCAGTAGGGTATTTGTTCCTAGGTATGATCATGTTGTACACTGGACTGGTATTTCACTTTTGGAAGAGCCTTAATTTTTGAAAACAACTTTTGTAATTTCAGAAAAGGACTGTAGCAAACTGGCGCCTTGCCGCACCGCCACCAACCATATAGTTGTGTACTGCGGGTTGCCGAATCTCCAGCCCACTAACGACACTACGTCTGGAGACAGAACGAGAACACAAGGCAACCACTCAAACACGCAAAGTTGTCGTTGATTGAATCTCCAGTAGCCACCACGGTGCCGTGTAGTGACAGCCTCGCAGCCAGACGCTAAACATCACCGCAAGCAATGCTGGCGCCGCGGCACTACCTCGTTTCAGCAGACCGCGCGCCCTCAGAGTGCCAAGCTGGTATCCTTCCGCCTTTCAACTGCTCTGCAGTGAGTTCAGAGTTACGACGGCTGAATCTAGCACACAATCAATAGGAGTTCACAATGCCGAGCAGTACGAGTGCAGTTCCTATCCTCGAACACCCTGCCGCTCACTTACCACCACGGCATCCCGCACCTCATCAGTGTAGGAACTTTCCAGTGCCATCGCCAATGACTGACTTTTCAGCATGAACGAAGCAGTGCGACACACTTCTCAAGAAACTGTGGTATTGTATTCTGTTCATTAGACTTAATGAGCATACAATTTCTCTTTGCTACCTGGCCATTTCAGTTTGTAGCGTGTCGCTTCCCTCGGCCACGAACACTAAACTATCATTTAAAAATCAGTGAAGAGTATATGTCAAACTTGTATTGCAGGGCTAACTAAACACAACAGTCTGAAAACTGTTGCGAGGTTCAACACACTCCTGAACTAGCTGTTCAACCTGCTGGCCCTTTAAACAGTTTATGCCTTATTTTCTATATTGTTCTGTTCTTTTTATATTACTGTGTACATGTGCCTTGCCATTCGCAACTAAATCGTGTTACTGTGAGTTAACAAATCATTGTACCTATAAATATAATATCGTTTGGCGAAAGTATTTCAGGACTGTATTTTTCGAATACTAACAGCTACTTCCCAAGTTTCCGTCCTCATCTGCATGCTTTTCTGTTGTGGAAATGCCCACAAAAAGTACGATAGATGTTTTTGAGGTATTCCATTCGCAAGTTAAGCTTTTGCACTTCACGGAAGACAATGCCCATGTTGCTGCATTGTGTCTAGTCTCTGTTGACGATATCACTTGTTTCCATGTGTGTGTGTGTGTGTGTGTGTGTGTGTGTGTGTGTGTGTGTGTGTGTGTGTGCGTGTGTGTGTGTGTGTATTTGTGTGTGTGTGTGTGTGTGTGTGTGTGTGTGTGTGTGGGTGTGTGTGAAAGGTGGATGCAGATGAGGACAGATACTATAAAAGTAAGTATAAGTAATGCCAACGGCCTTGCCGCAGTGGTAACACCGGTTCCCGACAAATCACCGAAGTTAAGCGCTGTCGGGCTGGGCTAGCACTTGGATGGGTGACCGTCCGGTCTGCCGAGCGCTATTGGCAAGCGGGGTGCACTCAGCCCTTGTGAGGCAAACTGAGGAGCTACTTGATTGAGAAGTAGCGACTCCGGTCTTGGAAACTGACATACGGGCTGGAGAGCGATATGCTGACCACACGACCCTCCATATCCGCATCCAGTGACGCGTATGGTATGAGGATGACACGGCGGCCTATCGGTGCCGTTGAGCCTTCATGGCCTGTTCGGGAGGAGTTTAGTTTAAGTATAAGTAATTGCTAAATAACGCCATGAAATATTTTCGCACTACACAATTACATTTGTGGATATAGTGGTCGTAATAGGTGGACCTGAATTCCCATAATTTAGTGTGTGAACACTGCTGCTGCTAAAACTTCAAAGCCAGACGACAGTTATTGTAGCTGATGGTTGCCGTCAACTGTAAACATTCTGTATTACGTAACAGTTACGGTTCTCAAGAAATTCTGGTACCTGACGAAGTAGCATCTACATAAACCTTTTCCCAGGGATCTCTTCGACTTGTCATGTAACAACTCGGATGTGGAACGAAACAACATAGCAAGAAACACTCAGAAATATTTAAGACGCCCCTCTGATGCGACCAAGTGAGGTTCAGAAGCTCGTGATTCCGCCTGTGGTAGGTTCGGGAAATCCAGGCCATCTACTTGTACTTTGGCCGTATTGTTGTGAAACTACAGCACAGTGGTTTAATGACTCTATCTGAAACATTGAAACGTTGTTCAGCTCCTGGATTGGAAAACAAAGTCTCGTCTATAGCGCACTGTGTTCTTATCTGTGGACCTATCTGGGCTCCAAGCATCAGTTTGTCTGCTTCATTCTCATTACATGAGAGGCAATAGTCTTCGCTCGGTACTCGTTATGAGACACAGCTATAATCTGTCAAGAAATTTCATTACAATGTAAACTCCGCGGCAGAGCGGAAGATTCGAACTACAAGAGCTCACAAAGGTCCTTTGTGGTATCGTTTTCCTTTCTTATGTAGATTTCTCCACAGAGATTTTGCCTTGTTTAGTCTGTTTCTTTATTCTTTGTGCAGCAGTGGCTGGCGTTCCTAATGCATGAAGGCCGCATCAAAGTCTTTTGCAGAAATTAAGCGAACAATAAAAGCATAACTTCATACCGAAAATATGATTTTGTATTACTAGTGGCATTTTTGTGGTTTGAATGAAACAGGATTTACTAATTTTAGGTAGCTATTGAATAAATTAAATTTAATAATAACTAATAGGATTTCATTCGGTGTACTTTTGTTAAGCTGTAGAGTAGTTGCTATGAATTGTAGCTTACTCGATTCACTAGTTAGATCAATTAGTAGGACATTATCAAGCAACAGCAGCAGCAAAGGCAGTGTTAGCGGTTAACAGCAATCAATAAAAAACAGCTGGATCAATATCGGCAACAGTAGCAGCAACAACAACAACAACAATGGTTTAAACTGGGAGCTGTTATTAGCAACTGCTTGGGTTAGTCGAGGCGGAACGTAAAGACCAATAGCGAAACTGCACTTACGTCGGAAACAGCGCACAGGCGGCGCGCGAACAGAAAGACACAGTTTTAGAGTCACACAAAGACACGCTGGAACAGAAACAGACAGAGAGAGGCAGGCAGCAAGCCGCCAGCGAACGCACGCACGCACGTACGCGCATACACACGCACACACACACACACACACACACACACACACACACACACACATTCACACGAAGCTCAGCTGCAGCGCCGCTGATGGCATGTGCTTGGTGTTGAAGTCTTTGTTGATAATTAATCTGCTATATTTCAGAACACTTGTTAACAAGAAAAGGTACATCTCAAATTATATTAAAACGTCTCAGATCTGGTAGTATTTGTTAAACGAATTTTGTGTCGCTAGAGTACAGTCATACGGCAACAATCAGTGACATGATCATTAATATTTCTATTATTCCAATGTGAAGATGACAATGATAAAGCTACAGAATCTTTGTTAAATTTAGTTTCATGGTTCAATAAGAATGGATTGTATTATTGGAATAATGATAATTATGTACAGTCAAAAAAATTAAACACTTTGTGTCTTGTGGGTCCTCCAAATAGTGGTAAAAATTGGTTCTTTGATTGCTTTGTATCTTTAGCTCTTAATGTTGGTCATATAGGTAGATGTAATAGCAAGACAAATCAATTCGCAATGCAAGATGCTGTTAATAGAAGATAAATTGTTGGCAATGAAATTAGTATTGAAGAAGGAGCCTTAGAAGGTTTTAAAAAAGTGTGCGAGGGAATTTCATGTAACATTAGAGTGAAGTACAAAGGCGATGCAATTTTAAGGAGGACACCACTTTTATTAATTTCCAACAGTCAACCTGTAGTTTGCAGCCACCCGGATTTTAAGGATATTCGTGTGAAAACTGTAAGGTGGCGTGGATTTGAAGATTTGAAAAATGCAACAAAAAAGGCTTATCCCTTAGCTTTTTTCAGCTTATTACAAATGTATAATGTGTAATATTAAATGAAAACCAATTGTAATTTTGAAATACATATATCGTTGGGTACGATCGTTTATTGAAGGAAGCTCGAGAACGTGTTTTTACGGAAGAAGAATTTAGACAACGAGTGCAGCAGTTGGGTGCTAAAGCCATCATAGACTTTGGTATTGATTGGAGTCATACACGGAACTGGCATTCTTTTGCAGGAAAGTACGGATTGAAATTGAAAACATTTGTGGAAAAGAAACTTGACAAAGTGTTATACCCGAAAAAACCTGATGCCAAACAACAAGGTATGTACATTTATTTATGTTTTACATATATAATGTATATATAATATTGAGATAATAGTAATAATAACGTTTCTTGCCTTCACCAGAATTACGATTGGCCTCCTTGGGAACGTCCAAATTGGAATCAAATGCATGAAGGCCAGAAACGTTATGCTTATGAACAGTGGCTAATGTCGCGTGTACGTCGTGGTTTGCCTGTAGATCACGAGCGGCCATCAACGTCAGTAACATCAACGAGAGACGGTGGGACGGATCACGAAGACGACGACATCGAATATTCCGAAGACGAACCAGAAGATCACAATCCAGGTGTTCCATTAGTTCCATATTCTGACTCTGATACAAATATGAGTGCTATGGATGGAGATGCAGGAAAACGTGCAGGACAATCGCAAAAGGGAAACAGTGCAAAGAAAAGTAAAAAGACGCTTCCGGGTATTGCAGCGCCATCAGCTAATGGAATCGGTGATTCGGCTAACACACGTGATGTACCGTTACCTGCACCATCAATATCAGATACGGGAAATATTACTACGTATAGAAAAGTGCACAGATTTTTTACATATGGCTTAGCATATAAAGTTATTACTCATGCTGATGCTGTATTTATGATTACTCCTTTGGCTGAAATTCCTGTTGATAGACCATTTTTGTACATGACTCCGTCTGAATTCGATTTATTGCCAAATGGTAGTAGAATTGTTCACTTTTCAGCAAAAGTAATTGCCCGAAATCCTAGGAGTGCTTTTCCTACCAATTCCAGTGAAACAGAACTTGCAACTTTAAATCAAAATAAAAATATGATTACTGGTGTGGGTATTAATTTAAAAATACCTGGTGTTAACGTAAAGCCTACTGCATTTGGTAACTCAGCTCCTATGGAAACAACTAGTATAGACCATAAACGTGATTTTTCGCCTATTTGGAAATCATGGTATGGGTATAAAAATGATGAGGGCGACTTTTTAACTACAGTTCCTGCACATCACTTTGGGCAACCCATTAACTTAAAATACTATTATACGTGTGTAACAAGTACAAAAGAAAAAGGTCTACACAATTGGGGTTGGTGTTACTTAAGGGCGTAACATGCGGTGGTGGGGGATTGGGAGAGGAGGGGAGCGGATGGGGTTGGGGGGAGGGGGCAAGGCAGGTAATGTGGAACCTGGTGTTGAAAGCTGCTACACTCCACCCCCCCCCCCCATACCCTGCCATTCGCTCCCCCCCCCACCCACTCCCTACCCCCTCGAAAAAGAATGATCTGCACTAACCAAGTCACATCACGCTCGCCACACAGATAGACAGATAAGCAGGCAGGCATATCAGTTCAGCTTGCTTCGAAAACAGCCATAACACGCAATGGAAATTGCTGCAGCAAGTAGTATCCACAGCAATTTGTCGTTCAATCTCAAATTTATTTCGGTGTTAATCTTCTTGAGCCGGACGGTGTGGCCGAGCGGTTCTAGGAGCTTCAGTCTGGAATCGCGCTGCTGCTACGGTCGCAGGTTCGAATCCTGCCTGGGACATGTATGTGTGTGATGTCATTAGGCTGGTTAGGTTTACGTTGTTCTAAGTCTAGGGGACTGATGACCTCAGCTGTTAAGTCACATAGTGCTTAGAGCCATTGAACCAATCTTCTTGAAAATGAAAATATCGCGCGACTATGGGTTCTAAAAGTTCCAGTAACTTTGTATCTTCAATTCGTGATGAATTTTCTCATGTTACCACTCAATGTCAAGAGCTGCTGAAATGCGAGTAAAAAAGGTATTGCCAAGTAACTAAACGTTATCTGCCTGACAGCGAAATATTCTCCGTCCGTTCAAAAAGTTCCGAGACTGATTTCATTCCTGACGTACAAGCGACGTCAGCGCAGTAACTGCGGTGGCAGCTCGAACTAACAACTGTGGCCGGCCGAGGTGGCCGAGGGTTATAGGGGCTACAGTCTGGAACCGCGCGACCGCTACAGTCGCAGGTTTGAATCCTGCCTCGGGCATGGATGTGTGTGATGTCCTTAGGTTAGTTAGGTTTAAGTAGTTCTGTGTTCTAGGGGACTGATGACCTCAGAAGTTAAGTCCCATAGTGCTCAGAGCCATTTGAACCATTTAACAACTGTGAACAACAGGAGTGCATTCGACCAGATAGTTGTGAATGGGCTCTGTTGGTAGAGGACGCCATAGAACAATACATCTAAATCAAGTGTTAAAGATATGCTCCACAACGTTTTGAAGAAGAGAAAAGTGTGCGCGAAGATTGCCCCATACACCTTGATTCCCGGAAAAAGAAAGGGTTTTGGAGCATGTACTGTATTCAAACATTATGAATCACCTCGAAGGGAACGATCTATTGATACGACATCAGCATGGTTTCAGAAAACATCGTTCTTGTGCAACGCAGAAGTAATGGCCGTTATCGACAGGGGATCTCAAGTTGATTCCGTGTTTCTAGATTTCCGGAAAGCTTTTGACACCGTTCCTCACGAGCGATTTCTCATCAAGTTGCGGGTCTATGGGGTATCGTCTCAGTTGTGCGACTGGATTCTTGATTTCTTGTCAGGAAGGTCGCAGTTCGTAGTAATAGGCGGCAAATCATCGAGTAAAACTGAAGTGATATCAGGTGTTCCCCAGGGAAGCGTCCTGGGACCTCTGCTGTTCCTGATCTATATAAATGAGCTGGGTGACAATCTGAGCAGTTCTCTTAGGTTGTTCGCAGATGATGCTGTAATTTACCGTCTAGTAAGACCATCCGAAGACCAGTATCAGTTGCAAAGTGATTTAGAAAAGATTACTGTATGGTGTGGCAGGTGGCAGTTGACGCTAAATAACGAAAAGTGTGAGGTGATCCACATGAGTTCCAAAAGAAATCCGTTGGAATTCGATTACTCGATAAATAGTGCAATTCTCAAGGCTGTCAATTCAACTAAGTACCTGGGTGTTAAAATTACGAACAACTTCAGTTGGAAAGACCACACAGATAATATTGTGGGGAAGGCGAGCCAAAGGTTGCGTTTCATTGGCAGGACACTTAGAAGATGCAACAAGTCCACTAAAGAGACAGCTTACACTACACTCGTTCGTCCTCTATTAGAATATTGCTGCGCGGTGTGGGATCCTTACCAGGTGGGATTGACGGAGGACATCGAAAGGGTGCAAAAAAGGGCAGCTCGTTTTGTATTATCACGTAGTAGGGGAGAGAGTGTGGCAAATATGATACGCGAATTGGGATGGAAGTCATTAAAGCAAAGACGTTTTTCGTAGCGGCGAGATCTACTTACGAAATTTCAGTCACCAACTTTCTCTTCCGAATGCGAAAATATTTTGTTGAGCCCAACCTACATAGGTAGGAATGATCATCAAAATAAAATAAGAGAAATCAGAGCTCGAACAGAAAGGTTTAGGTGTTCGTTTTTCCCGCGCGCTGTTCGGGAGTGGAATGGTAGAGAGATAGTATGATTGTGGTTCGACGAACCCTCTGCCAAGCACTTAAATGTGAATTGCAGAGTAGTCATGTAGATGTAGATGTAGAAAAAGAAACAACGGCGCTTGGAATCTGCCACGATTTGACTGAAGTCTGGGAAGAATCACCACGGGTGACGAGACATGGTGTTATCAATACGAACCTACTATAAAACAACAAAGAGCAGAAAGGGTGTCAGATGGTTGAATAATATCCCAGAGAAGGACTTTCTTGGTAGTTTAACATGGTTGCATGTACCCCACCCTCTTGCACGAAATTAATGAGAGTTGTAGCTTCTTCCTTTCTCTTCTCAGTCCCTTAATGTTATTACTTCTACAAGTCAAATGCTGTTTGGAAGTGACAAAGATATATAATGTGGCTGACGTGCATATCTTTGGCTGGAGACGACTATTTTACTGCATGTCAAGGTTTACTTTATCGTACAAGAAAAAATTTTGAGTGTCAGCCACTGACATAGTTATTACTATTGTTCGTGAGTTGCATAATCTAAAATTACAACATATTGTACATTTCAACAATAATGGTTTCCGAATTCTTCTTGAACTCAATGTATGGTCTTGTATACGGTACATACGGAGATGCAGTATATCTGAACGCCACAGTACACATTTCTAATGATTTGCTTAAAGCGTTGGACCTGCAACGATTGTGTTTGTACTGTGATAATAATGGAAACAGCATCAACCGGTTTATTTTATGGTCGAAATGATTTAATTATTTTAATCTTAACATTTAAACACACATATATTGTAGCAGACGTCAAGATGGAATGACATTACCGGTCTACACATTACTTAGACGACTAATTGATTCCGTTGCTGGTCTCACCTACGTTCCCAGACTATAGGAGCGTTTGTTTCCCAACGTCTACGGAGATGTTTCTTAGCCCATTCACTTCCTAGGTATTATACTACTGAATGCCAGATTCCAACCTAGCTAAAGAATCCATCTTGGTTTGTTAGTTCCTCTGATACTCTGATCACTTTGGACTCCTTAATTAGCTGTTTCAGAAGAGTACAAATCTGCGACAGGATACTGGCATGGATGGGGATTACAACCCTACCACACTGTAGCCAGTGACATCAGAGCTATTTGCACGACTGTTTCACTCTCGTGGGTCCATGGCGCTTCACATGCCTCGTCTTTTCTATTAAACTTATCCACGTACGATATTATATATTGTACGGAACACGTTATATATTCCTAGATTTCGTGGGCCTGGACAGTTCCGGAAATTACACCTTACTGTATTGTAATTGTTATCATGGTCTAAAGGCAGTCGGCTTTTGGTCGTGGTCGCGTGCAGACCGGCACCGCGCACCGGGCAGCGCTCCGCTATCGGAGTTATTTACTTCCGCGACGTGGTACATGTATTGCGTAGCATCCATCTCTATTGTACCTCATTGCACACTCCTAACGCCAAACAACGCTTAAAGTTACTTTCCAATCCGAACACGCACAACCACGCGCTTATGAAACCGAACAATTCATTCACGAAGAGCTACATCTGGACCCACAAGAAGTGACAGGTATTCACTTCCCTATCACGGGCTGTATCTTCTATATTAAAAAGACGACGGAGGAAAATGTGCTGACGTAGTTCGACAACACCCCCCTGACTCAAGTTTAAGCATTCTGTCGGACATGTTGGGGGTGACAGTAGACCACGCTGGTTTCAGTCTTCGAACAACTTGGGTTTTTGAGCTCTCTTTGGAAGTTTCACAATACGTGGCGTCGAAGCCTTCTGGCCCTATGGCAATGTTGTGGGCCACATGGCAGAAAAACGGCAGACTTTCACGACGTACCACGTGTTAAATGGTGTCTGACAGATCAAGATCGAACTGTTCAAATATGTACCATCCTATCTGCTGATAGGTGACATGCGAACAGCAGTTATGTTTGCTGGCCAGCGGCGGATGTGTGCTAGATGCGGACAAGAGGGCTATGTTAGGTCCGATTGTTTCCGTCGTCGTTTGCTACAGATTCCGATCAGTGACGCAGCTTCCAAAGCGATGGTCACTTCTTTACCAAACAGCTACGCCTTAGCCGTGCGCAACCTGGATGTGTTACTGCAAGAAGCACCTGTCCTCCCGCGCGCACTCCCCCTTGGGAACGACGGTGCGACCGAGACCTCTCCGTCACCATCTCCTCTGGCGGCGACGATTCCATCAGCTCTCCAGCTTGTCCGCTGCGATGGACATCGAACCGAGTGCGGTGCCTACGTATTCTCTCCTTCAGACGGGTGCGACTTTGGACGCCGAACATCCACATTCTGACACGGAACAGCACTTCCGAAAGCAGCGATCGCCCCGAGAACGGAAGAAGCGAAGTCGAATGCCCTCTAACTACACGCTTCTCCATGTGGCATCACAGACAGTGGACTGAAAACCAGACAGTGATCTCACTTCGAGCGGCCCGACGACAAGAGTGGAGGCTCCTGATGTCCCATCTGAGGAGCATCCTTTCCACCACCTGCGATCCCATCTGACCACTATGGATCCCATGGAGGGAGCTTCCCTGGATCCCGCTGCGGCAGCGTCACCACCCATAGCCCTCGATGGGGGTGACAGTCGCCTCCCACCATTTCCAATCTCCTGGGCTGACCATGTCGACGATGGAACAATAGGAATGCTGGGCCACCCATTGAGGAGTGCCCCACGGTGGCGCCCGACCCAGCTTCCATGCAGTGATTGCCGCCACAGTGGCAGGACCCTCTGTGCCAATAGGGAGAGCACGTCCACAACACCACCACATTGCGATGATGAATCTGTTCATCATTCAGGCTCCACATAAGCTGGCAGTGTTCTGAGAGACCATTTACGCTGCTGAGTAGACACTGCCCTCCTCCAAAAAGTTATCGTCGCTGATTTCTACGCTTCCACCAGCTACACAGCCCACATCTCCCATACCTCTGACAACAGTGGCAGATTCGCAGTCCTCCACTGCACAGGGCTCCCTAATGAAAATGTAGTGTAGCTTCCTAAGGCTAGGAGTAGGGGCCTCATGCCGTTCAGCCCCCACATCTTAAATGCATATGCAGTGTTCGGCTCCAGTCAACGCAGTGAACGACACACCTCCTTTACTAAAGATGTAACGTCACTTTTTGATGGTGACCTGGATAAAATGGTCCTTGGTGGCGACTTCAACTCCACACAAGGGCCTACTGATCAACTTCCACGACATTCCCCGTGAGCAGCCCTCTCTGTCATCATCGACCGACTTCAGATTATTGATACAAGGACCAAGGTTCATGAAACACTCGCAGATTTCACATACTATACCGCGCATTCGTCCACTTGCCTCAGCCCTATGTACCTCTCATGTTCCCTTGCTGGCGACACTCGATATGGTGAAGTTCGATCTTTGGCTTTTTCCGACAGTGAGGCCTACATCTGCGACGTCGCCCTCGCTCGCCAACAGTTGTGGTAGAGTCGTGGCCTGCGGGAATTAAGCGTTTCCCATCTGACTGTCTCTGACTGCCAACGGATCGTTTAGGACACAGGGCCCTCTGTCGTCGACGTCGCGCTGCCTACACATCCAACCTACCCTGGAGGCCATCCTGCACAGAACCGGCTGCATGCAGAGCACTGATGGGCTGCGGCGAAGACGTCAAGGCTTGGCATGCGAGGACCATGGACCTTTATTCCGCGATCCTACATGACTGCGGTTGGATGGCATTCTTTCCAGTCCGTCAGACGATAGTGAATCGTGGTAAAGCGCGGATCATTCTTCTCATACGACGTCGCTTGGAAGGGTCCCTTGTCAATTCCTGCACCAATGACCATATGCCTCACGAAATGCCATCGATGTGCCACTTCCTCACAGAACGCCGTCGTCGTCGTCGAGCTCTCATACACGACCTCACCGATGTGGGAGGGCGGCGATATACTACCCAATGCGCCATTAGTCACGCTTTCCATTCTTGTTTCAGCCGGATGTACGCTGCCGTTACACTTCACCCGACCGTTACTGAGGAGGTACCGGCACTCATCATCAACGCTGTGCCAGAGGACGTGGCTCAAGAACTTCAGGAAGAAGTGACCGCTGATGAAGTCCTAGAAGCTATCAAGGTGGGCGCTGCCAATAAGACCCCAGGAAGTGACCGCCTCCTAGCGAATTTTACAAGTGTTTTAGCTGCCTGTTGGTACCTACTTGGACGTCCATCTGTCGTGAACTGGTGTCCCCAACAACGACGATCTCAACCACCTTCCGTGATGGGCTCACAATCCTGGTCCCTAAGCCACACGGGCGATCATGGATCTGTGACCAGCGGCCCATCACTCTGCTCAAAAGCGATACGAAAATTTTCACCCGTTTGTTAGCATCACGACTAAAGAAGACAACAAGATAAGCCACGCCCCTTGATCACACTTCGCTAGTTGGTGACAACAATATTCGTACGGCCCTTCGCCTTCACAGGTACATGATCGCACTCGACATGTCACAAAATCTAACTGTTGAATTGGCATTGTTTGACTTCAGTCAGGCATTCGACCATGTCGACCACACCTTTTTGAAGAAGGTACTCCAGCACATATGTCTTCCAGTTCGTAGAGTAACAGTGGTCATGCGCCTCTTGAACGGCGCGACTTCAAGAATACTTTTAAGAGTCACCTCACCGCGCTCTGAAGGACAGGGTTGCCCACTTTCCATGATACTGTATGCTTTGGCGTTAGAACCCCTACTTCAAGGACTTCGCCAACGCCTGGCGGGCCTGATATTGCATGGAGCCGCGCTGAGTGGCCGCTCGGTTTGAGGCTTCATGTCACGGACTGCGCGGCCGCACCCTCCGGAAGGTCGAGTCCTCCCTCGGGCATGGATGTCTGTGTTGTTCTTAGCATAAGTTAGTTTAATTAGTGTGTAAGTCTAGGGACCAATGACCTCAGCAGTTTGGTCTCTTAGAAATTCACACACATTTGAACGTTTGAACATTGCACGGACCTGCTTCTGTTGTATGGACTATGGTGGCGATCTTGTCTTCTACCTGCGCAGTGAAGATGACGATAGCGCGGATCTGACATGGTGATGGCTTACGGGGAGGCATCGGGCATTTCCCTTAACGTTTCCAAATCGAAGGTTATGCTCATTGGTGAGGGCCTATCTGAGAGATACGTTGTTTTTATAAGTGTGGCCACCAGCGTCCTCTGTTTGGGCATCAATTTTATGGATGACCTCCGTCGTTCGGCGGCAACAAACAGCAGATGTCTCCTCCAAACGATCAGGACTGGATCACCGACACTGTACAGCATGCGCAATATGTGAATGTCTACCGCGCCACTCACACCTACATGGGGCATAAGTGTCCCAGTCCTGATTCTCTCGTCAGTCTTATGTTGATGACGATGGGATCCTTTGTCTGTACCGGGGCGTTGTTTAAAGTTCAATATACCTGCCTTGCCCTCTCATGGGAGCTTGGTGGGGTTATTCCACGTGCCAGACAGAGTTGTGGCACTTTTTGTTAGCTCCTAACTGAAAGTCTGGCGTCGTAGCCGGACGAGACTCACCGACTGCTTTTACATGAGTATGCGCCAGTCTCCGTATCAGCCGCAATCATGTTATCAGACACTCCCCCCCCTCCCCCCCCCCCCTTTATCACTTTCGGCGCTTCTTTCTGGAATTAAGTTACGTACATCCGGACTAAGTCTGCACATTACGCGTTTCAAATGCGGCGACCTCCAGTCCCGGCGAACACAAGTTTCCCCAGATCATATGGCGTTGTGTTTGCTTGCAGGCTTTCTCAACACTAGTGCCCAATCCGCCTGGTATATCACCTCAATGGAAAACAAGTCAGTCAGTTTCGTTTGCACCGCATCCGCCTCGCTGACACCCCCCCCCCCCCCCCCCCCCACGTGTTTACTGTGGTGTGGACGACATAGACGCCCACCGATTCTCAGGTGGTTCGTCTTCTGAAGTCTGGAGGCTCGCGCAGAGTATCTTAGCTTTCCTTACCCGAGAAATCACTTTCCGGACACTTTTATTCCGGTATGTGATCCATTGTCCCGTAACGAAAACTAACGCTGTGAACTGGTTGGTTGGTTGTTGGGATGTTTAAGGGGGACTAGCTGTGAACTGGATACGCGCTCATACGGTACACTACCTTTTTGGCCCCGACGAGAAATCGGAACTGGCTTATTGGACGTACCTTAACGGTCGACGTTGTGCACTTGTTCTCAACTCCATATTGAAGCAGTTCTTTTCCAATTTTCCATGGAGCGCCTTTCATGACCCGCCTTTCAGCTGGAACGTCAGATGTTGATGCTTATTTTGCCGACAAGATGCTCTGAACGAACCATAAATGGAATCTTCATTAAAATTTAGAGAAGATGCGTTTCGATCTTCCCCCATTCGAAGATGCGAGCAACTCTTGGAATTGTGGAGCATAGAATAAAAATAAATAAATAAAATAAAAAATTAAAAATACCAAAAAAGTAAAAAATAAAAACAAAAATTAAAATAAAAAAATAAAAAAGGCCCCTACATAACTACTTTCATTTTCATCGCTTATGTTTTCTCTCTTGCCGGCTGAAGTGGCCGTGCGGTTCTAGGCGCTGCAGTCTGGAACCGCGAGACCGCTACGGTCCTGCCTCGGGCATGGATGTGTGTGCTGTCCTTAGGTTGGTTAGGTTTAACTAGTTCTAAGTTCTAGGGGACTAACGACCTCAGAAGTTGAGTCCCATAGTGCTCAGAGCCATTTGAGCTATTTGTTCTCTCTCCCCCTACTTTCTTCCTTTCCTACCCCGTTTTCGTAATTGGTTAGCTGTCTTGGGATGAACATCGATAGGCGCCAATGCCTGGGGATAGCGTTTTTAACAAAAAAAGGGATGGAGTCTTTGAATGACAGTCAAAGCGTACACTGTTCCGGGATCGAATCCCGCCACCGCTCAAATTTGGAATAATAATCAGCATTGGCGGCCGAAGACTTCCGGCATAAGAAATCAACCTCATTCTGCCACCAGCTTTGTCAAAGAGGGCAGAGGAGCGGACGCGGGTGCAGGGCATTTCTTGCCCTTGGGGTGGTAAGCTGCCCCTAAAGAAGGAACAATCTGCAATGATGAACGGCAAGAAGATGCAGAAGGCAATGAAAATCACTGCACTAATGACACATAATGTGTCTGTACAGGACTTGTGGCACATAACTGAGAAACGTGTGTTGATGATCTCTCCATTGGCAATAGCCGTCCGTTGGGATCTTCGGGAGGGGACTGCCTACGGGGAGGTGAGACTAAGAAAAACACTGCATAACAAACGAAAGGATAACGTTCTAATTAACAAAATCAGCCTTCAGTTGTAAGGTAAAATTTTAATATTATACCTAGGTTTCGGTGCCAGTAATGGTATCTTCTTCAGAACCTATAAATTAATCCATACGGACATGTATTGCACATGGAAATACATCATCAATCTAATGATTTCACAATAAAGAAAATCCTGGTACTAACAAAAATTAAATTATTTTGAGGGCCAAACGTTGGCCATGTCACTGAATAAAACTAGAACAGAATAAAGACGCAAAGTCATAAGATTACGTCTGTCAAAATTAAAAACATTAAGACCAACGCAGGCGGAGTTACGCCGGCCAGGAGTAAGAGTCACACGTAAGTAGCAAGTAAACTAGGTGTCGCGAGCATTTCCGCGGCGAGGCTCGGCCAGTGGCTGTTTTAATTTTATTCTGTGAGATGGCCAACATTTGGCCCTCAAAATAATTTAATTTTTGTGAGTACCACCATTTTATTTATTATGAAATCATTAGATTGATGATGTATTTCAATGTGTAACATTGTGGGTTAATTTATAGGTTCTGAAGAAGATACCATTATTGGAATCGAAACGCAGGTAAACTAATAAAATTTTACCTTGCAACTGAAGGCTGACTTTCTTAATTTCTAAACAATTCATAGTTGCTGAAGAGCTGCACTATGTTAAAGATTTGATAACGTTCTACTAGTCGGGGAGTAGAATGTCAGAAGCTTGAACGTGGTAGGGAAGCTAGAAAATCTTAAAAGGTAAACGCAAAGACTCAATCTAGATATAGTTGGGAAAGAAGACAAAAATTTCTGGTTGGGTGATTATAGGGTAATATCAGCAGCAGCAGAATATGTTATAACGGGAGTAGGATTCGTTATGAATAGGAAGGAGTGTGTTACTGTGAACAGTTCAGTAACAGAGTTGTTTAGATCACAACTTAGTAGGGATGACGGGTAGGCTGAAGCTAGCAGACTAGTCACGAAGAGTAAGTACGCAAAGAAGTGGAACTCGGAAGTACTAAGGAATGAAGAGACACTTGAAGTTCTCTAAGGCTATAGTGACTGCAATAAGGAATAGTTCAGCAGGAGTACAGTTGAAGAGGAATAGACATCTCTAGAAAGGGCAATCACAGAAGAAGGAAAGAAAAACATTGGGACAAAGAAAGTAACTGTTAACAAACCATAGGTAACAGAAGAAATACTTGAGCTGAATGGAGAAAGAAGGAAGTACAAACATGTTCAGGGAAATTCCAGAATACAGAAATACAAGTCGCTGAATAATGAAATAAACAGGAAGTGCAGGGAAGTTAAAAACGAAATGGCTGCATCAAAAATGTGAAGAAATTGAAAAAGAAGCGGTTTTCAGATGGATTGACTTAGCATGCAGGAAACTCAAAACAACCTTCGGTGAAATTAAAAGCAAAGGTGATAACATTAAGAGTGCAACGGGAATCCCACTGTTAAATGCAGAGGAGAGAGCGGATAGGTGGAAAGACCTCTATGAGGGGGAAGATTTGTCTGATGTGATAGAAGAAGAAACAGGAGTCGATTTAGAAGAGATAAGGGCGCGGGTGTTAGACTCAGAATCAGAATTTAAAAGAGCTTTCAAACTTAAGAACAAATAAGGCAGAAGGAATAGGCAACATCCATCAAAAAATCTAAAATAATTGGGGGAAGTGGCAACAAAACGACTATTCACGTTGGTGTGTAGGGTGTATGAGTCTGGCGATATATCATCTTACTTTCGCAAAAATCAATTCTGAAGATTGCAAGAGCTGACAAGTGCGAGAATTTTCGCACAATCAGCTTAACACTTCACGCATCCAAGCTGCTGACAAGAATAATATACAGAAGAATGGAAAAGAAAATTCAGGATGTGTTAGGTGACGATCCGTTTGGCTTTAGGAACGGTAAGGGCACCAGAGAGGCAGTTCTGACGTTGCTGTTGATAATCGAGGCAAGACTAAAGAAAAAAGAAGACACGTTAATAGGATTCGACATGGAAAAAGCCTTTGAAAATGTGAAATGGTGCAAGATGTTCAAAATTCTGAGGAAAATTGGGGTAAGCTATAGGAAGAGAGGGTTAATATACAACATGTATAAGAGCGAAGAGGGAATAATAAGAGTGGAAAACAAGAACTAAGTGCTCATATTAGAAAGGTTGTAAGACAGAGATGTAGTCTTTTGCCCATACTATTTAATCTGTACATCGAATAAGCAATGACGGAAATAGAAGAAAGGTTCAGGAATGGAATTAAAATTCAGGGTGAAAGGACATCAGTGATACTATTCGCTGATGACATTGCTATCCTCAATGAAAGTGAAGAAGAAATACATGATCTGCTGAGTGGAATGGACAGTCTAATGATTCCAGAATATGGATGGAGAAAAAATCGAAGAAAGACGAAAGTAATGAGAAGTGGCAGTAATGACAACAGCGAGAAACTTAGAATCAGGATTGATGATCACGAGGTAGATGAGATTAAGGTATTCTGCTACCTAGGGCGCATAATAACCAATGACGGACGGAGCAAGAAGGACATCAAAAGCAGACTAGCACAGGCAAAAAGGGCATTCCTGTTCAAGAGAATTCTAACAGTATCAAATATAGGCCTTAATTTGAGGAAGAAGTTTCTGAGAATGTACGTTTGGAGCATAGCATTGTACATGGACTGTGAAGAAACCAGGACAGAAGATAATCGAAGCATTTGAGATGTGGTGCTACAGACGAATGTTGAAAATTAGGTGGACTCATAACGTAAGGAGTGAGGAGGTTTTGCGCAGAATCGGAGAGGAAAGGAATATGTGGAAAACACCGATGACGAGAAGAGACATGGTGATAGGACATCTATTAAGACTTCAGAGAATATATTCCGTGGTACTAGGGGGAGCTGTAGAGGATAAAAACTGTAGAGGAAGACAGAGATTGGAATGCATCCAGCATATAATTGAGGACGTAGGTTGCAAGTGCTGCTCTGAGATGAAGAGGTTGACAGAGAAGAGGAAGTTGTGTCGGGCCGCATCAAATCAGTCAGAAGACAGAGGACTGAAAAAAAGTCGTGTGCTGACATTCTCTGCAGGCAAATATTTAAATAATTACCGAGGGCAGGTTAGCCTTTTGACTGTAGGGTAACTGATGTAATTAAAGAAATATGGCCGGAGGCAACGCTCTAATTAGAGACTAACTTGAGCGTTTGATCTATAAAATAAGTTCAGCCTTGTGTTGTGAGTGTATTTTATGATATTCATGCTAATTACTCCACCAAATGAGTGTAACAGAAGTTATTAACCATCAAGTCTTCGACGGCCATCGAATGCCTCTACTATGTCGATAGTGTCAGCTTATTGTTTACGTTTGGCAGCATATACCGTAAATGAAGAAATGTTAAACTTATCGTAAATAGAGAAGGATATATATTATTTTTAGCAGTAAAGATATCTAAATAACGGTTAGCTGACTGTGTCATCTTGACTGATGTTCATAACGGCACTTCCAGTGTTACCTACACATCCCTTTTAGTACATATGTTCGATGTTTCCATCTAAAGAATATGGATGGATACATTAGTATTCTTCGACAGTCAACTTTTGTTTTGTGTTGAATGTCCTCGCAAATATTCTGTGGTGTCTATAGGAATTCAGACGGACGTCGTGCTACAGAAGAATGCTGAAGGACAGAAGAGTAAACTGTATAATCAGTGAAGAGGTGCTGAATCGAATCTGGAAAAACGAAATTTTTTGGGGGCTAAAACTGTAGTGGGAGACCAAGCCTTGACTATAGTAAGCAGATTCAAGTGGATGGAGGTTGCGGTAGTTGTGGAAAGACGAAGAGACTTGCACAGGATAGACTAGCATGGAGAGTTACATCAAACCAGTCATCGGATTGAGTACAATAGCACACCTTGGCTTTGCAATATGACTAGTAAGATCACGGCAAAAATCTACTAATAGTATCAAATGGTTCAAATGGCTCTGAGCACTATGGGACTCAACTTCTGAGGTCATTAGTCCCCTAGAACTTAGAACTAGTTAAACCTAACTAACCTAAGGACATCACAAACATCCATGCCCGAGGCAGGATTCGAACCTGCGACCGTAGCGGCCTCGTGGTTCCAGACTGCAGCGCCTAGAACCACACGGCCACTTCGGCCAGCTTAATAGCATCCATTCAGTATTTTATTAGTAAGTGCAGAGGTATGAGTATGGTGGAGTGGAGTGGTTTCGCAAACCATTTTGACACCGTATAGAAGTGCAGTTAACAGCGGTTTCTCAGAGGGGCGATCAAAAGGTTTCCGACTGATGGCGTTGCTTCAGCATGTATGCAGTGTAGCGCGACTTCTATGCGGGTATATAAGCACCGACATGTAGGCAAGGGGTTAGTGTGGCTTTCGGTCTTTGGACGTGCGTGCGGTGAGTACGGTAACGTGAACTATGGCGAAGTTATTACCAAACGCTTCCATATAGGACAAACGTGCTGTTAATATCTTCTTGGCTGCCGAAGGACAAACACCGCTAGACATCCATCGCAGAATGAAGAATGTGTATGGGACAGCAAGTGTGTCGGAAACCACCGTTGTCGAATGGTGTGCCAAGTTACGTGCTAGTTCCGATTCGATTAAGGAATCAAAACGCTCCCATATTGCAAATGTCGTAAAGCAGAATACTGAAGTGGGAGACACTCGAGCACCCGCCCTATAGCCCTGATCTCTACTCAAGCGATTATCACTCTTTCGAGCCCTTAAAAACGACTATGAAGTGTCGACGACTGCTGCGGACGAGGCTGTGCAGCAAACAGTTCGGAATTTCTTCACGAAACACGACACAGTGTTTTACCAAACTGGCATCTTCAGCCTGGAGCGTCGGTGAGATGATTGATTCAATGTGGATACAGATTCTGGACCGGGCAGCCTTCGAACGGAATCTTTTTAATCGCCTGTTATGTCTCAAAGGTATTCGGGAGTAGACACAGAACCAATTGCTCTGTGATGAACCACTGTAGACGAATGGTTTCTTACACCAAAACTATCAAATGGTTCAAATGGCTCTGAGCACTATGGGACTTAACATCTATGGTCATCAGTCCCCTAGAACTTAGAACTACTTAAACCTAACTAACCTAAGGACATCACACAACACCCAGCCATCACGAGGCAGAGAAAATCCCTGACCCCGCCGGGAATCGAACCCGGGAACCCGGGCGTGGGAAGCGAGAACGCTACCGCACGACCACGAGATGCGGGCAAAAACTATCACCAAACAGCTCTCATCGGACTCTGAAGTTCGACTGCCAGTACGGACTTACTTCGTCGTTCTAAAAAGTTTCGTGATTGGATTGATAATAAAACTAGAAACGTTAAGGTTATGCCTGTAATACTTTAGATTTGAAGCAGTGTTTCCCATCACTTGACTTCAGTGAATAGAATGTTCATACAACCACGTCAAACTGTCATAAAAGTCCTCCTTTGGGATGTTGTTAAGCTCGCCAGTCACATCTACATCAGTACTCCACAAGCTATCTCATGGTGTGTGGTGGAGGGTAGTTCTGGTACCACTAACTGGTCCCGTTTCACTGTTCTGCTCTCGAATGCGCTTAGGGAGAATGACTGTCAGTGAACCTCTACATTAGTTGTAATTTATGGAATTTTCTCATTGTGGTCATTTAGCGAGATGTACATGGAAGGAAGTAATATGTTGTCCGACTCTCTCCGTAAAGTATCTCCTGAAATATGAATAGCAAGCCTCTCCGTCGTGCACAACGCTTATCTTGTCACTATAGTTGGTTGAGCATCGCTGTATCGCTCTCACGCTGACTAAACGATCCCGAAACAAAACGCACTGTTCTTCTCTTCATTGGATCTTCTCTTCCTATCAGTCCTGCCTGGTAAGGGTTCCAGATTGATGAGTAACACTCAAGAATCGGTTGAAAAGTCCCTTGTAAGCCACCTCCGTACTTCGTGAATGAGGTACATTTCCTTAAGATTCTTTCTGTGAATATCAGTCTGGAATTTGATTTTCCTACTATTCGTTTAATGTGGTGATTTCACGTAAGGTCGCTCTCGATAGTTACTTCTACATTGTTTTACGGTAGATACTACTGTTTCGCAGTAATTTGTAGTCAATAGCGTACCTGCACAGTGGCAAATGGCCTTTCCGCGATGGTGACACCACTTCTCATCAGATCACCGAATTTAAGCGCTGTTGGACTTGGCTAGAGCTCGAATGGGTGACCGTTCAGGTCTGCCGAGCGCTGTTGGCAAGCACTCAGTCCTTTTGAGGGCAATTGAACAGCTACTTGATTGAGAAGCAGCGACTCCGGTCACGTAAAGTAACAACGACCGGGACAGCCGTGCGCTGACCACGTGCCCCTGCATATCCAGTGACACCCATCAGCTGAGGATGACACTGCGGTCGGCCGGGACCGTTGGGCCTTCCGCGGCCTGTTTGGAGTAGCAGTAGTAGCAGTGAAGCTATACAGCAGTGTGTCTCTTTTCTTGTATGTGCATACTGCTTTGAATGTCAGTTATGTCCTCGAAGCAAAGCGTAGATCTTCCATTTGAATTTTTGCACTTCATCGTTCGTACTGATAGCACGCAGTTACGGCGCCAGTTATGATTTTGTTCAGAAAAGAACTGTCGGCGTTTTGCATTTCATTCGGTCGCGGCAGGCGGCCTCGTATCGAAGTTTTTGTTCGAGAGTCAAGATGTGCAGCACAAAGTTTGCATGTACTTTTTCTTTTCTCTGACTGCCATCTAGGGGGAGGAACATGTTCGATTCCCGGCCGGAATGGAGATTTCACGCGCTCAGGCCCAAGTTGTTATGTTGTCCTCATCATCGTTTCATCATCATCGATTCGCAAGTCGCTGAAGTGGCGTCATTAAAAAGACTTGCATGAGGTGGCCGGACAATACCCAGTGGTATTTCCAGCTCAATAATGCCATACCATCATTTCATTTTTCTCTTCTTGAAAACGTTCTGGGGAATGTGTCGAACACTTGATTTAGAGATGATGCACCACAGCGATTTGTGACCTGAGAACGTTTACTCACTGTGGTCGCGCGTGTGCTACTTAACACTGCCTGCTAATAGCTGGCTGGTCGAATGCATTTCATTTATTTATAGTTCTCAATTCAAGGGTACTTACTCCACTGACGTCGCTTGTACGACAGGGATACACTCAGTCTCGAAACTTTTTGGACAAACAGTGTATGTTGTACTGTGATATGTGGAGCACTTGTGCAGGACATACATGTCCACTGCTTAATTTTTCGCCATTTTTGAAACTGCCAGTGCCTTTGCATCCTATCTGACAAATACCGTTTGCAACTTAGAAGATAGCAGCAGGAGATTACAAGAGACACCGTGAGGAAAATGTAGGAGACCTAGTTGGAGGCATGCACCCCAGTAGGTAAAGTAGTCAAGTCAGATTTTGACTGTGTGTTGTAGAACAGTGATAAAGTGTTGGGGATTCAGAGTGATTGAGCCGGCCGCGGGGGCCGTGCGGTTTTAGGCGCTACAGTCCGGAACCGCGGGACTGCTACAGTCGCAGGTTCGAATCCTGCCTCGGGCATGGATGTGTGTGGTGTCCTTAGGTTAGTTCGGTTTAAGTAGTTCTAAGTTCTAGGGGACTGATGACCTAAGATGTTAAGTCCCATAGTGCTCAGAGCCATTTGAACCATTTTTGAAGAGTGATTGAGAATAATTCCTTCTCATTCACGTCTTGCCAAGATAAGCACTCTGATAAGCCAAAAAATTATGACCACTGCCCACCACAACGTTGGATGCCGCTTGATGGCGTTACGGGCACGTGATGCGGTAACAAGAGCATGCAAGCAGAGCAGACACAGACGGGAGATCACCATAGTGAAGATATGGGCTGTATATGGGGAAACCCATTGAGATAAGCGACTTTATCATCTGGTAGATTATTATTACTTTGAGCCTGTGAACGAGTATCTCGAAAACGACGAAGCTGGCCGAATGTTCATGTGCTGCTGTCGTGAACATCTACTGAGAGAGGTAGAAGGACAGTGAAACCACCAATAGGTGCTAAATGGTTGGATGTCCACGGGTCTTCACAGTACGTCCGGTTTGGAGGCTTGTCTGCTCTGTAAAGTGGAGTAAATGATGATCTGTGACATCTCTCCCGAAAGAGAAATGCTGGTGCACACACAAGTATTTCGGAGCACACCGTCCATCGTACAGTGTTGAACATTGAGGTCCACAGCAGAGCACTCCTACGTGTTAACATGGTGACCCAACGACATCGTCGATTACGATTGCAGTGGACACGGGACCATCGGGATTCGACCGTAGATCAATGGAAACGTGTCGGCCTTTCTGGTAATCACATTTCTGCTACACTATGTCGATGGTCGTTTCCACAAACGCCGTCGTCGAGGTGAGTGGCGGCTCGAAACGCGCCATGGACGCAGGCTGGTGGAAGCGGTGTTACGCTATGGGAGACATTCTCCTGCGCTTGCGTGGGACCTGTAGTGGTAATCTAAGACACGCTGACAGCTGCGAAACCACCTCCATCCTTTCATGCTTGATGTCTTCCTTCACAGGGATGTCATATTTCAGCAGAATAACTGTCCGTGTCTCGGAGCCAGAACCGCGCTGAAGTGGTTTGAGGAGCATTATAGTGAACTCACTTTGATGTCTCGGCGACCAAATTCGCCTGATGTAAATCCTGTGGAACCCATTTGGGTCGCTATCGAGCGCCATCACCTCTTACGCGTATCAGAGGCCTTTTATTGACAGCTATTACATGACCTGTGCATAGACATCTGATGCCACATACCACCAAAAACCTACCACCAAACTGTCGGATTCCTGATTCGCAGAATCATTGATGAATTCGTTCCAATGACTGACAAAGAAGCTATTAAACAGGTGGTCATAATGTTTTGGCTCATCAGTGTAAGTGTTCGTATCATTGTCGCCTCAGCAGTCTGCCGTTATTGCTACTACGTCACCACTTAACTTACGGTGTATTGCCTGTATGTGGTAAACAGGGAAACCTTATGGTATTCATGAGTGCACCTAATAAAATACCTAAATACAAACTTCACTAAATTTCTCTTCCGAATGTTTTCCGATATAATATGCACTCATTGTGTCTAAGTTCTGTAATTTCAAACACTTCTGCCTTTCGCTGGGTAGCTGGAAGCCACAACCTGACCAATCACTGTTCCTTACGTTACGAAGTTGCTATGTGTTTTAAAACTGGTTTCTTCAAAGTGACTTGTATTTTTTGTGTGGCTTTTTTAGAGCACCGCGTGAGCTAAGTAAGAACAGGAACTATTCGAGCAGACAATCCCCAACATTCAGAGCTTGCTAGTTAAGTAGAGGGATGAATCTCTTAAATAAAGCACCGGCGTTTTTATAATGTTCTCGCTTTTCTAGTGGCATCTGAAATATGATTTTCATTGATTTGCGTTTTGCTTGTTGAATCGATCATTCGTAGAAGTATTCTATGCATTTTTCGTCATTTCTGCATTTGTTGGCCGCGCGGGATTAGCCGAGCGGTCTTCGCGCTGCAGTCACGGACTGTGCGGTTGGTCCCCGCGGAAGTTCGAGTCCTCCCTCGGGCATGGGTGTGTGTGTTTGTCCTTAGGATAATTTAGGTTAAGTAGTGTGTAAGCTTAGGGACTGATGACCTTAGCAGTTAACTCCCATAAGATTTCACACACATTTGAACATTTTTGCATTTGTTGTTAAAAGTTTTCCCTCTTTATTTTTCAAACGAATTCCATTCCTGGCGACAGGGAGGCCAGCTGGCCACTGTCTGACGTTAATAATACCAAAACCGATAATAATCATGGCGACCCCATTTAGGTAAGGGACAAAAGCAGAAGAAGAAGAGAAAATTCCTTTTCATTTCTTCATGTTTTTCATTATCATGTAGAATAACTATTGATCGAACTAAAGAAGGTGAGATTCGTACGGAAAGTCGAAAACAAGACGTGGAAGTATACGATTCGAAACATAGCCATTCGGAAAAAAAGGCGCGAAGCCTGTAGACTGTCCAAGAATGACTGAACAGGTATGGACACCTACAGCGAACGTCGGAAGATCACTTGCCGAGTTAATGAAGAAGGTAAAAGCGGAAGGTAAGAACGGACAATTACGATCGAGAAAGACACGAGGAAACAAAATTTAAAGCTCATAGGAGGTGAGGAGACTGGCGGCAAGAGGCTGTAGGCAGGAAAACGTGAAGAGTCTTCGAAAGCTTCACTCCAAGAAATAGTTTAAGACGGGATTAAATAGCTAAGAATGAGTAATGAGGAAATATAGAGTTCTAAACAAGAGAATTTTAAAATTCTGTTATGTACTTACTCGCAGGTATAGGAGCAGGAATCGATGATTGTCAAGTGTTTAGATGACATGAACACCGTGAAATTTCCAATATAGTTCAGAAAAATCGTTCGCACGATCATGTCACACGTTAAGTGGGCCGTAGAGCACAGATAAAGAAGCTGTGTAAGTGAGAAGCTGTTTTATGGGCCGTGAGCTAGCGAGCACTTGATTCTTTTATGAGTTGAAAGCAGACGCTCGGGAGACGCCCTGTTGGCATCACTTGGCTCCGAGGCTGCAGAATGTGGCTGCATGCGCTCCTGAGTTCGAAAGCATCATCGCTACCGACGTCTAAACACCACCGTGCCATTCGTTCCCAGAGCGTGCGTAAACGAGGTACCTGAGGTAATTTAAGTCTGTTTCATTACTCCTTGTCGGCGTCATTCGAAATTAGTGGCGTTTACCTTTGCTGTTCAAAAAATGGCTCTGAACGCAATGGGACTTAACTTCTAAGGTCATCAGTCCCCTAGAACTTAGAACTAATTAAACCGAACTAACCTAAGGACATCACAAACATCCATGCCCGAGGCAGGATTCGAACCTGCGACCGTAACGGTCGCGCGGTTCCAGACTGTAGCGCCTAGAACCGCTCGGCTTACCTTCGCTGTATCTACTTCTACTGTGTTTACTTTTACTGTGTTTAGGCACAAGCGCGATCAGTCTTTCAGTTAGAACATATTTTGTAACGCGGAAGTTGTTACTAATCCAGGAGGAAGCACTTTTAAATTCATAATTTTCTCAGTTACTTTTGAAGGAGAATTTTGCTGGCGGGTCCGTAGTTAATGAAGTACAGTATTAGTTTTGAAAATACACGTTCCACAGCCATACTTTGTTTCTATTTTATCTGTTTATTTTTTTCGTTCTTTGCGATAAGTTTCGAAATCACAATCTCAATCTCAAGCAGTTATTCGCGCCATTAGCCAAGCCGTCTGGCTTGTATCTGGCGTTATCAGTGGACATAGCCAAACAACACTGACGAGCCAAAACACGATAACCAGTTCCCACGGTGAGAGTGAAAGCTGCCTAGCGCCGTTGCGGTCACGTGAAGAGGTAAGAGAGCCTACACGCGAAGCAGAGATGAATAGGGCAATTATTCTAACGACGGTACATGGCACAAAAGGGGAAATCGACGATGGACTGATTGTTGTGGTCCGGCGACAGGGAACGAGCATGTCGGAATCGGCGAAATTGGTCGACTGTCTGCGTGCAACTGTGCAGAGTACTGAAGGATGGAGAAGCTACAAGAAGGCGACAAGATGTTGAACGTCCACGCCTCATCAAAGCACCTGCACCGTGTGGATTCGCCCGCTCTGTAAAACAGGACAGGCGGCGATCTGTGGCAGGTCTCACGAGAGATTACAAGGCTGGTGCAGGTTTCAGAGGAAGTGTTCCAGAGCACACCGTTTAGCGCACTTTTTTGGACATGGAGCTCCGAAGCAGACGACTCCTACATTTTCCCATGCTCACCCGACGACGTTATCAATCTCGACTGCAGTGTAAACGGGACCTTCAAGATTGGACTGCCGACCAATGAAAAGCTGTAACCTGGTTGGATGAATCACGCTTCTTGCTTCAAGAAGTGGACGGTCGTGTTTGGATACCCTCTGACCAGGCGAACGGATGCTCGGAACATTCACTACCCCTTGGACGCTGGTCTGTGCGGGGAATATTGTGCAAGCCGGCCGTTGTGGCCGAGCGGTTCTAGGCGCTTCAGTCCGGAACCGTGCTGCTGCGACGGTCGCAGGTTCGAATCCTGCCTCGGGCATGGATGTGTGTGATGTCCTTAGGTTAGTTAGGTTTAAGTACTTTTAAGTCTAGGGGACTGATGACCTCAGATGTTAAGTCCCATAGTGCTCAGAGCCATTTCAACCATTTTTAGTATTGTGCATGGTATTCCGTGGATCTGGGGTAGCAATTCAAGGCGCCGTGACAGTTGTGCACTACGTGGACAGTGATGCGGACCGCTTGTGTCTTCTCCGATGACGTTGGTATCTTCCAGCACGGTAACTGTCTGAATCACAAGGCTTCAATAGCGCCTCAGTGTTTTGGGGAGCATAACATTCAACTCACGGTCTCAGAATGACCGTTGTATTGAGTTCCAAAGGTTGAGCAACACACTGCTAAGCAGATGGTTATAATGTTTTTGGTTCTTCAGTCTAAAACTGCATATAAATGGTATGTTTTTCTGCCAATCTTTATAAGTGTTGTAGTAGCTGATGCCTTAAATTCCAAAAAAAATATTAGCAGTGTATCTTTTGAAAAGAATCCAATCGTTTACCAGTGCAACATGATAAAGATGAAAAAAATATTCTCAAATAAAACTTCTTGCTCTTCTTAATGTTACGATAGTGTGCCACCATTTTGTCAGCCTCCCGTATTCATTTCATAAATTTGTTGTAGCGTGCTGCGGCATCACCAACAACAATGTCATCATCAGAATCCTCATTAGGAACACTACTGCAATGATGTTCAAATCTGAACAATTCACATCAAAAGAATCTAAAATGGGTACAGTTTCATCTGGACGTAAGGTTTTCTTCCGATTCATTTTTTATAATGTTGGTAAAGCAACTGTAAAACAAATAAAAGTAATAAAAGTAACAAAAACTGTATAACAGTATTTCGTAACTCGCCCTTTTGCACTATGCCCACAACTGTGTACGTTTGTGAACAAACGATTTATACTAAATGGTGCCCAGATGCCACTGATTCAACAGTAACACAACAGTAACAGACTTTTATAGCACACAATAAACATTATTGAAACAAAATTCGGCTGCAAGAAAACACAAGCTGTAATTTGAAACGCACACCCTGAACCACCGGCAATCGCTGACTGTCCTCAGAAATCAAAGCATCCGTCTCCATAACATTTGCAAATCGAGAACTAAACGTATGTCTCTATAACAGTTGCAAAATGGGAACTGTGAACAGGACAGCCAACTTATGGGAACATAAGGGCTGCAAATGTAAACACTGCCCATTGCAAGATCTCATATTCTCCAATATATTCAGCATGAGATTAACGGCTACATTGTTCCAATATCCCTGAAGAGATTAAAGGCTTGAACTCGCACAACAACTCGTCTTCCCAGCTGCGCATTTTGCTCAGTTACCAAATGCAATCTTATTTGGTGCCTCAGGTTGTGTACTATCAGCCTATCGCCTCGTTTAGTCAAGTTGTGTATTGAGGCGAAGATGAGAAGTAGTAAGAAAGTTTTTAGTAATGAAATTCGTCATGGAAGCGTTGAGAATCCTGGACACCTTCTGTGACTGGAACGAGCCGGTTGCTAGTAAGCTTCTATCCACAACGAGGCATTTATCCCAGTTAGGAAGATGCTTGTTGTAAAACTACTCTCTCTACACTTTTCCGGTTTTGCTGCATCATACGCAGAATGCATGCCAGCAAGTTCCTGTAACTAGTAACGGTCATGTTAGATAACGAGTCATTAACTACCTACGGTGGTAAGTTCCACCGTGGACACATCACAGACGAATGTGTACTGCCTTTCAAGCTAATGTTACCTGCGTCGACGGTGCAGGTAATAATTGTTTGTAATGAAACACAAATGGATTACAAATATCTGCCTCACTTGCATTGCTCAATCAAGACGCCCTACTGCCTGAGGTAATCATTTCCGACCATTGCTTCCTGATCTCTGAATACTGAATTTAAGATTACCGTATGACTTTGTACGGTTTTGACTCTAAAATTTTGGTAAACACTGTATAAGCGCGGTCAGAAATACTTAACGGGAACACTCTGACCGATTCTCGCTCAGTCTACTTCAGTTATCGTACGTCGCCTCGGAAGTCGCTTTGACCAAGACTTATCTTTGAATCTAATTTCCAGACTGTGCTGATAGTCGGCTGCGATATATCATGGCGCGGTTATTGGTGCCTCTCTTCTGATTCTTTATCTGCACTGTCATCGAAAGTTGCACTTGTATGTGGACTTATACACAATGATTACCACTGCGCTTGATTCAGAGTGCGGCGATGGAAGTATTCGCCATGGCTAGAAAACAATGTTTTCTCTGTCTCTCTCTACTCACAACGTATCTCTCAGTCAGCTTCCTAGATCCACAATACCCTAGCGCTGGTTTAAGTGTACCAGGCTATCACTGTGAGTGCTTTCAATCCGTGAATCGTGTAGGCAGCTAAGACAAATCAACCCAGAACTCAACTAACTGGGGGTGGGATTCTGTATACAAACGGCATAAGTGCAAGCTTCAATATCAGGTCACTGACAGTTAATCCGTTGCTGTTACTCGATCAACTACAGATCTTGTTACACTTTAACGGTCTTTCACTTTTAGATGGGTGCGTATTTCGATTATGTATTCAAAATATTCAACTAAATCGTTACGTTTATTTCAACGTGTGCATATAATGTAATTTTAATTGTTTTTGAATAAAGACTGGATGGTTTTAATAGTTTGTTGATGCAATAGTGTGTAATGAAAGCACACGTTGATCACGAAGATCGTTGACAACGTATTGTTTTCTTACATAGCGACTTCGATTATTGCTTACTCACCCACGTCAACAGAAAGCAGACTGGGTTCTTCGTGTATAGACAAACAACACCAAGCACACACAAAACACATACAAAGGCAGCAAAACAGTCATAAGAAGAAGAGACGTTTCAAATCCTCCATTGCTCATTGATTTAATTCACTCAGCAAGTTAACTATAAGCAATATGTAAAATGTAAGCGATCTTATGCGAGTATTGGAGTTAAACATTCTGCTCATTGTTATTTTGCATTGACTTATAAAACTCATTATTGATTATTCATATCTATGAAAATGCAATGTAGTTTCTAACCAAAGCAGAAAATTAACAGGAGCGAAAGATCCGAAACAAGGAAGTAATTATCCGCGCACACATAAACAGGAGCTAGATGGCTTGAGCTTACGCTATCAAAAGGCTGAATTTCACTGTTTTAAAGAAATGTAAACACAACACACCACGAAAGACACAGAAGCTCTGCATAGTTGCTGCAATGATTGCTGGGAATGAAATGGTCTGTCTGATTGTGTAACATGAACTTTGTTTCACGAGGAAATTCGAATTTATTAACCAGTGTGTATACTTTTGTTGCTGGAATACATATGTTAAAACAGAATGAGATAGTATTGTTTCATTAAGTAGTGTTTGCACGGGAATGCTGTGAGACGACGAGGCCATATGAATGCACTTTTAACAACTTTTCTCATGTCTTGACCACACTTTTATTCTTCATCAGCTTCACGCTTTCGACTTTCAGTCATTTTCAAACGACGATATGAAAATATGATAAATTTCACCATTGTTAAGTTACCTATTACAACGACTAGAATATGGCTTCCTAACTTACCAGTGCTGTGTGAGTCATATAAATACATTACATACATCGTATCACGCCAATATTTTTGAGCACTGCTACCAAGTGAAAATTTTGGAAGCCAAGTAAACTAAACCGCTAGGCGGCGCTGGGTACATGATACGCGCTACAATTTGTTTTTGTTTACAACCACAATTTTCATCGTTACAACGTATAAAATGATTTCATCAGTACATGGAAATCACTTACAATGTTCTACAAAAGTTATTATGTTACAAAACAATGTGCTACAGATTTTTTTAATCTAATACATTGGAAGAACGCGCTGATTGGCGCTGGACCAGTCAGTTTTATTTACTACTTACAGCATATAAATTACTAACGTCAATAAATGTTCATAAATATTTAATAAAAGTTAAAATTGCATAGATTACTAGAGGGTTGTAAAGGAACTGATTAAAGTTGGCACACTTACGATACCGTACATAAGATCATCCGTGATTTTATGACCATACAATTGTTTTCTGTGAATAACAAAACTAAAGATCGCCATGACGCAATTAAGGAAGGGGGAAGGGGTACACAACATTAAACTTAACATATTAAAAAATTCTGTAATATTGCTTGTAATACTGTGACTACAAATTCTTATAAAATCACAGCTTAAATAAAATAACGCGAAAGCATCGTGAAACAGCTATAGTAGCGGTGCAGCGTGAAGCGCTGAGCAGCCGCTTATTTATACTCTATCGGCACACTTAGGATAACGTACATAAGATCTTTTATAGTTGTATGACCATAAAACTATTTTTCTGTGGATAACAAGCATTTTAGAACGCAATAACTCAAGTTATGGAATGGGTGCACAATATTAATCTCGACATATTAAAAATCCTGTAAAAACGTTTGCAGTACTGTGACTACGTTTATAAAATGCAGCTATGAGTGGTGAAACAACTATAGTAGCATTGTTATCAACCGTTTTGTACTTATGCCATGCAGCGTGAAGCGCTGAGCAATCGCTTACGAATCCTCTGTCGGCCTATGACCAATCCGCGCGTATGGCGCTAAATACGCAGTAAATAAACTTTTACTCATCTTGTGCACAAAACAAAACACAGAAGGAAGCCACACAAAGGTGCCTGGTCTTGGGGATAAAATACAGAAGGATACGCCGTGCCGGCCTTTGTGGCCGAGCGGTTATAGCCGCTTCAGTCTGGAACCGCGCGATCGCTACGGTAGCACGTTCGAATTCTCTCTTGGGCATGGATGTGTGTGATGTGCTTAGGTTAGTTAGGTTTAAGTAATTCTAAGTTATAGGTGACTGATGACCTCGTATGTTACGTCCCATAGTGCTCAGAGCCATTTGAACCATTTTTTGATACGCCGTTTATCACAAAAAGACTGTTGTGTAGCGGCCTAATTGTAGTGCGTCACCATCTACTGAAGATTCAGGATGACGGCAGATCTCTAAGTGCTCCGTAAACAGACTGAAAAACCAGGTATTGGTGAAATCTATTTATTCGTTTACTATTTCAGACGCAAATTTTGTCTTACTCTGAAAAATCTTCAATTCCTCAAATATATTTAACAGGAGTCTCTATGGGACGTTGTGCACAATTTTAAGATTAGTTTGACTTTCGCCTTCATTGCTGTCATAGGTACGCTCCCTAAACGTTTTCTGAAGGACCCACAAGTCTGTCCTATATAAAGTTAATCGCAATCTCTACACTTAATCCTGTAAACTTACGTGCCCTCATACTTATCATGCCTGGCCTCAGTCGAGCAACCGAGCGAGGTGGCGCAGTGGTTAGCACACTGGACTCGCATTCGGGAGGACGACGGTCCAATCCCGTCTCCGGCCATTCTGATTTAGGTTTTCTGTGATTTCCCTAAATCGTTTCAGGCACATGCCGGGATGGTTCCTTTGAAAGGGCACGGCCGATTTTCTTCCCAATCCTTCCCTAACCCGAGCTTGCGCTCCGTCTCTAATGACCTCGTTGTCGACGGGACGTTAAACACTAACCACCACCACCACCACTCAGTCGAGTATCGCACTTTGTCCCCTAAACAAACATTGTAAGTGATTTCCATGTTGCCTGATGAAATCATTTTATACGTTGTAGCATTGAAAATTGTGGTTGTAAACAGAAACAAATTGTAGCGTGTATCACGTAACCAGCGCCGCCTAGCGGTTTAGTCTACTTGGCTTCCAAAATTTTCACTTGAAAGCAGTTTGTACTTGTCTCGTGCTCAAAAATGTTGACGTGATACAATATATCTGATGTTTTTGTATGAATTGTATTATATTTTCATATCGTCTGATACCAGTTATGTGTTGTACGTTGTAGCCTTTGAAAATGACCGAAAGTCGAAGCGCGTAAGGTTCATGAAAAATAAAAGTGTGGTGAAGACATAAGTAAAGCTAATATAGGTAGTTCTTTCTACTTAACTTCGCTCAGGGAATATCATATTTAATTGCTCTTAGCCTAACTGTAGTTTTCTCCCACTGGACGGTTCCTTACCAGAAGTTAAAATCCATTTTCAGTTGTCTGAAGTACTACATACTGTATGAAGTTATGGATGTATTGTGATACTCCACCTCAAGAGTGACAATAGAAACCAGTGCTCACTAGAAGGCAATGGAGTAGTGTAAGGGAGCTTTCGTGACAGTGCAGCGCTTTGTAGGAAGCCAGCTGTTCAGGCAATTCAATGATATTCTACGTCTTTATACTCGTAGTACGAGTCTCCTGGTTTACAATGTACTTGTTCTGCGTGATATTGACATGACAGGTGACTTATAGGGTTGGTAGTACTGTCATGAGAGATACTCTGTTTTATGGTCAGTTATCACGCTACAATTGCTTAAAGCTGAAATCATCCGCGGTGCTTATACAGTTTGGAGAAAGAGTCATAAGTGACAGAAACAGAAATTCTAACATATTTATGTTATGCGAAAATATGTGTCCTGAGCTGTTTGCTTTACTATGTGATTGAATTAATTGTTGGTGTAGATCCTGTGGTAATTTTTGTCTGTTACGGACGTGGAGTTTTTTTTTCCCGATTGTATCGTTGCACATGTTTTTGGTTTCCTTGCCGCGTCAAATTCATTTAAAATCTCGAGTTATCGGCAAATGTTTCCGCTGTCTTCATCATCAACTGTCAATTTTCTGTCGGAAATACAGGTGGATCCTCTTTCTAAGACCAGTAACCAACTAAAGCCAGTGTAAATCTTTCACTTTGCAGCAGTATGCACGATGCTGTGAAACTACCCGACAGGTTAAATGCTTATTCTGGACCACGGCCCCAACACAGAGGCTGTGAGGTACGTTGCAAACATTAGAATGTAGGAGAGCATTACTGACAAAAGCTGTAAGCCGCGCCAGCATCGCCCAGTGTTTAATAGCATTGCCCGCGATAGGGTCTGAGTTCCAGACCTGGACACTGTTTTCATCTGCGACAAAGCAAACGACATATAACTAGTGAGAATACAATGTGTCGGCACAGAGATTGTGGAAGTTTACTTATACACTATCTTAAAAGTTTCTGGATACCTATTAATAGACATTAATATGGAGTATGTCGTCCACCCTTCGTCTTTATGCCTGGTTGATCTCTGCTGAGGACCATTCAATGAGTTGTCTGAATGTCTGTGGAGAAATGCTAGCCCATTCTTCCACAAGACCCGTAACGAGAAAAGGTAGTGAAGTTGTACGCTTGGGTCAGGTACCAGGCCGGTGTTATAATTCGTACTAAAGGGGTTCCACTAGGTTCAGGTGGAGTCTCGTGGCACGCCACTCCATTTCAGGAATGGTACTGTGGAAAAAATGCTGCTTTATGACACGGTGCATTCTTATGCTGATGCGATCGTAAGTAGGAAGTCAGTGAGAGAACGAGTGCAAAAATCTCTGATGCTAGCGTCAGCATCTCTGGAATCGTTGACGTCAGTACCAGCATTCCCAAAATTTCCTCCCCGTCCCAAATTTCTCGCAATTTTATTTCCCCTCCTGATCCACTCCCTACACAGTTTCCCACAATCACCATCCCACGCCTCCCCCTCCCCATGGCAAATGATTTTTAGCAACGTCATCATCCTTTTAATAAATCGCTGTGTGATTCTTGGCTAATGGCGTGCAAGCTCAGCGCCCACCTCTTCTAGCAATTTTAATTTTTACAATACGATTGAACGAGCGTCATCATTTGTTCGCAATCTCTATGCACATCTACGTCTTGTGTTCAATTGACGAGATGCTTACAGTGAGCAAAGAAGATTTTAATAAGTCTATTTGTTTTAAAAAATGTGCCAGGAAAACATATTCACAGCTTTCTGCATCAAGAGTGGTAAAGCATGATAATGGTGGAGTGTTTAACTGCAGACAAGAGAAATATTGTTAAAAAATAATGACAAAGCCAAAGAACGGCATGAAAATGCATTACCTGATAGGGTGCGCCAACACAAGTTGCATTTATTGGAAAGTTATCCCCTTTTTAAAATATCTGTTCAATCTTCCACCATGCAAGAAGTAGTGTGTGTTGTGCTGGAAAATACTTGTCAGCAAGTATTCCTCCATCTCTAATTATATTTTTTACCACTGTATGTGTATGTCGTTACAAAATGTTTCTCTGGTGGGTAGAAATATGGAACCTCAAATGAACTTCTGCCTCTCAATAACTGAGACACAGTCCTCTTCAGTGATGGTACAATGAAAATTATATGTAATGAATTTAAATACAAAAGACTGTAAAATGTGGCTTTGTGTAGTGGAACTGAAGGTAACACATTGTATTTATTACTGCAATACTACTCGCATTATTTCCCACATAAGGAAGAAAAATAATTAAAGATGATCACGGGATCTTGTGAAATTGAATACTTGATAGAATTAAATATCACAAGAGATTTCTTCATAAAAACATGAGTTAAATGGAATATGGATCGATGTAACACATTGATTATACTTTGTTTCGCATTCGCTAAGTGATCTGATTGGCAGTTGACAAAGTTGAACCAAGGGTGATTACTCGACTTTAATTGTGCGATCTGACTGTGATTAATACTAATGACAGTGGTTGTGAACTGAACCCGGAAAGGAACTCCTACAATACACTTTAATTTCAGAACAATAGCTGCTGCCGTGGGCGCGCAGAAAAGTAAGAGAAGCCACTCTAAAGATTCCTAGTGCAGGTGCTGCGGAATACTCATCATAGACGTGTAGAAAAATCGAGATGGAGTGCCCAATGTGCCTCGGCGTCGAGTGAGATGGAGGACGTCCATCGCCTTATTTGATTTGGATACACCTACGCACCCATACTCCAAACAAGTCCAAAAACCAAACCACCTTTGTGGGACGCGGGCGAAAAACGTTCGTACTCCTCCGTGGTTCACAACCGAATCTGTTGCTCCTCACACTATCTGCCAGCGTCCGCAGCTCGTGGCCTAGTGGCTAGCGTTGCTGCCTCTAGATCACGGGGTCCTGATTTCGATTCCCGACTGGGTTGGGGATTTTCTCTGCCCAGGGACTGGGTGTTTGTGTTGTCCTCATTATTTCATCATCAGAATCACCAACATTCGTGACAGCGGCAGATTGGGCTGTGAAAAAAATTGGACTGTGTAAAAATTGGGACATTGTATGGGCGCTGATGAGAGTGCAGTTGAGAGCCCCACAAACCAAACATCATCAAACTACCTGCCAGACCGCGGGAATCCCAACAAAACAAAATCCACCAATTGAAAACTTGGAAAACTCTCCTGTTCCAGTTGCGCTCCACTTTGCATACCTCTTTCAAGTCAGTACCGCCATTACACTGTTTTTTATTTGCAGTGTTACATTTACAAGATTATGATTTCGGCTTTAAAGTGCCATTACCAAGTGTTTTAATGTTATACAGTGCCTAACATGGCATACTGTCGTATTTAAAATACACTATTAGACACATGTCTAAGAGTCGATATTTCTGGTTAAAGCCTACTGTTTGTTTTATCACTGAGTGTACCACACTGAGTATACCATCTTGAGTCAAGATGGTATACTCAGTGATAAAACAAGCAGTAGGCTTTTACCAGAAATACTGACCCTTAGACAATGTCTCTAATAGTATATTTTAAATACGACAGTATGCCGTCTTAGGCACTGTATAACACTTAACACACTTGATAATGGCACCTTAAACCCGAAATCATGATCGTGTAGATGTAACACTGCAAATAAAAAACAGTCTATTGGCGGTACTCACTTTAAAAAAATATATTATGACTGTGGCCCCACATTATGAAAAAATTATTACTTTGCATACCGTACAGCTTCTCTCCATAAGACGGGAAAAAACTGTTTCTCCAATGTACCGAGGATACATGTGGACAGATATTATTATGGAGATACCATGTGGACAGATATTATTATTGATTTATAATTATGCAATTGCACTTGAATTTGGGATACATGTCCTAAAACTTTCCTTCGCAGAAATTAATAGTTTTTACTAATCTAGCGGATTTTATCATTGAATGATGAATAACAGTTGTGGATGTCCCGCCCAGAGAAATGTGTGCCCTTTAAAGCTGCCAAGTGGACTGTTGGCGAAGTGATTGTGAAATGGAATGGAAGGAACAACCACAGCTGCATCAAGACCAGGCAAACCAGGTTTAGTGATGGGCAGGAACCATCGAGCATCGCGGACGGTGGTTGTAAAAAGCCGCCTGAAATCGACGGAAGAAATCACTCGTGAGTTCGAACGGGCTACCATCAATTCGGGTAGCACAATGACTGTGCGTAGGGAGTTAAAAAACAATGGGATACAATGGTGGAGCAGCTCCTCATAAGTCACACAGTTATGTGGTCAGTGTTAAGCGACTCCTGAGGTGGTGTGAAGAGCGACGCCAGTGGACACTGGATGAGAGGAAAGAAATGTTTTGGAGTGATGCATCACGACAGATCCTGTGGCAATCCGATGGAAGGGTTTAGATTTGGCGAATGCCTGGAAAACGTAACCTGTCGTGATGTTTAGTGCTAACAGTGAAGTGCGGAGGAGGTGGAGTTACGATGTGGTGGTGTTTTTCATTGTTAGGGTGTTGTCCCTTTTTGTGCTTGGAAAAACGCTAAATGCGTGAGGATATGGACACATTTTACAGCACTGTGTACTGGATGCAGTAGAGGAACGGCTCGGACACGATGATTTTATCAGCAAGGAAATGTACTCTGCCATAAAACACCACCTGTGAGGCACTGGTTTGAGGACAGAAACAGTTCTGAAGTGGACTGGCCCGATCAGATTCATTGCCTGAACCCAGGGCAACGACGTTGAGATGAGTTACAACGCTGACTTCACTCCACACTCCAGTGTCCAACATCGCTACCTTCTCTTGAGGAAGAAAGGGGCTGCTACTCATCCACAAACATTCAGACACATCACTGAAAGTGTCCCCAGCAGACTTCAAGCTGTCATAAAGGCGAATATTGGACACATCACATATTAATGTCTACTAGTAAGTGTCCGGATACTTTTGATCAAATAGTGCAAATTAGACTGGCAACTGCGAAACTTGGACACTTGTTTCGTCACCACCCATCCTCTCAGAACTTGTGATTTGGCGCTGTGACTCGCTTTATGAGCAGAGCGTTATAAGGCTATTGCCCGCTGTCCGCCTTATTTTCTGTGTTTTTTCCTAAAAAATTAGGCCAATTCAAGAACGGTTGCTTTAAAAAGCTCACGGCCCGTTGTCTTCTCCATCCTCGTCGTATCGGAGAGGTGCTCCGTCTCCAACGCTTCGTCGACGGGACCCCGACCCTCAATCTTTATTATTTCAAGCACAATGGACGCCTGACGGCGTAAGCGCTATCTCTGATGCCGATGTTGGAGAAATTATAATTTTTATTGCAATTTTGAACACTACCGTCAGCTGTAATTTCGTTATCAATTTATTGCCAACCGCTTTCGACGATGCACTTCGTCATCATCAGACACTAAGAGTAATATAAAACCAGCTACATTAGCAACAGCATTACATAAAGAGCAAAATTGTACCTACAATTAAAATATGTAGGCTAATACGTAGTTATTCTGTCGTTTAAAACCGTTCTGAACACAACGTTAAGAACTGTATTGCTTGTATTGTAAAATTACGATTCCGGTTTGTGTTTAATAATCCTGATATACGAACGTGCAGGCAGCGTGCAATTCTTTCAACTTTTCCTGTTGCGTGATTGTGCAACATAGATTCGGCCTATTCTAATGCCACTTTCTATTGCCTTCGGCTAATAGCTATTTTACGGTGACTTCATCTCATGATTCTAGTCTACAGCTCTTATTCAGGTATCTTGAACTGTTACTAATTACCTCCGAAATATAGTCCACTTTATTGGGTAACGCTTGAAGTAATTAGTTCATCATTCTCGTATATGTCCGCAATCTTGTGATGGGATTCCACTATAAGGCCGTTTTGCACGGTTAATGTTTTAAGAGCTCAATACGTTAAATCAGTATTGATATGCCCTTCTTTCCTGTTATATTTTTGATGAGTCTTACGACGTGGTTGCCTTGTTAACGCCTTATGCGTCACTTAACATGCAACCACCCTCTTTCTTATTGTTTCATCTGATAAGACCCCATGCCATTTTTGAGTCGTATGATTAGGATACTCATAAGTGTTTTCATTAATCCATATTCATATGGCTTTTCACATTGTTTTGAAACGTTACTGTGTTCCATAGTGTCGACACTTTAGTAAGAAGGACGTGGCTAGATGATTCACTTATGTCTCATCACTCAACAGAGAGACAGTTTTGATGAATTGTTCTTATTTTCATTAGATTGTCCTGTTCTCCCTGTCTTATCTTCATAAAAACGTCAATAGGCTTATGATTGTTTTTGTCCTCTATTATTTGCTTTGTTTCTTAGGTATTTTGTTTAGATTCTCTACTGTACAAGGACATGCATTGTCATTTTTATTGCTGGTTGCGACATAAACCAGTTGTGTAGGTGTATGTACCCCACACCACTAGATGATGTTTGTAGTCACGTTATACGCACGGTCATACCCAAGGTTAGTGGATATTTATTTGCTTGATGTATTAACCATGTATTTTTAATTATGTAGATTACTATGATATGTATTGGTTTTCCATACTTCTAGCCCTGCAAGTACGTACATTAGTAAGCTAACATAATTTGCATACTTTCACTCTCTGATGTCATACGGAATAATATTTTGGGGTAACTCAACACTTAGACAAAAAGTATTCACTGCTCAAAAGAAAGCGGTTAGAATGATGCGTGGGGTTCATAGTCACACATCTTGTAGGCATCTTTTTAAAAGATTGGGAATTCTTACAACAGCTTCACAGTACATTTACTCACTAATGAAATTTGTTCTCAACAATATGGGACAGTTTAAAAACAACGGTGATATTCATGATTATAATACCAGAATACTCAACCTATCTTCGGCACAGAAAGGGATAAAATATGCTGCTATGAAAATTTTTGACAAATTACCAGATGAAACATACGTTTTTCATTTTAGGTGCATTGTGCTGCCACCTATTGCCAGGAACTCCTTTTCAGCGACCTCAGTAGTCATTAAACATTGTGAGAGGGCAGAATGGGACGCTCTGCGGAACTCTCGGATTTCGAACGTGGTCAGGTGATTGGGTGTCACTTGTCATACGTCTGTACGCGAGATTTCCACACTCCTAAACATCCCTAGGTCCGCTGTTTCCGGTATGATAGTGAAGTGTAAACGTCATGGGACACGTACAGCACAACAGCGTACAGGCCGACGTTGTCTGTTGACTGACAGAGACCGCCGACGGTTGAAGAGGGTCGTAATATGTCATAGGCAGATACCTATCCACACCATCAAACAGGAATTCCAGACTGCATCAGGATCCACTGCAAGTACTATGACAATTAGGCGGGAGGTGAGAAAACTTGGATTTCATGGTCGAGCGTCTGCTTGTAAGCCACACATCACACCGGCAAATGCCAAACGATGCCTCGCTTGGTGTAAGCAGCGTAAACATTGGACGACTGAACAGTGAGAAAATGTTGTGTAGAGTGACGAATCACGGTACACAACGTAGCGATCCGATGGGAGGCTGTGGGTATGGCGAGAGTCCAGTAAACATTATCTGCCAGCGTGTGTTGCGCCAACAGTAAAATTCGGAGGCTGTGGTCTTCGGTGTGGTCGTGTTTTCCGTGGAGGGGGCTTGCACCCTTTGTTGTTTTCCGAGGCACTATCACAGCACAGGCCTACATTGATGTTTTAAGCACCTTCTTGCTTCCCACTGCTGAAGAGCAATTCGGGGATGGCGATTGCATCTTTCAACACGATCGACCACCTGTTCATAATGCACGGCCTGTGGCGGAGTGGTTGCACGTCAATAAAATCCCTTCAATGGACTGGCCTGCACAGAGTCCCGACCTGAATCCTATGGACAGAGTCCAGACCTCAGTCCTGTAGAACACCTTCGGGATGTTTTGAATCGCAGATTTCTTGCCAGGCCCCACCGACCGACATCGATATCGATATCTCACCTTAGCGCTGCACTTCGCATATAACTGACTGCCTTTCCCCAAGAAATCTTATAACACCTGACTGAACGTACGCCTGCGACCGTGGAAGCGGTCATCAAGGGTAAGAGTGGGCCAACACCATATTGAATTCCAGCATGACCGATGGAGGGCGCCACGAACTTGTAAGTCATTTTCAATTAGGTGTCCGGATACTTTTGATCACAATACACTTATTAAGGTTGTATGAAGATCGTTTTGAAACACAGAATAACTACGTATTACATATTCGAGGTACAATTTTGCTTTTGGTGTCATGCTGTTGCTAATGTACCTGCTTTTATGTTACTTTTAGGGCCTGATGATGACGAAGTGTATCGTCGAAATGGGTTGCCAAATAAACTGATCATGAAATTACAGCTGACGGCAGTGGTCAAAACTGTGATACTCCTGTCGGCTATGGTCCTCTCCTCCTACTTAACAAGGATGGACATGCCGAAATTATAATTTTGGCTGGCTGTAGGTTGGCCCCAATAGTTGTAGGAGGTTGGTAGGTAGATTTGGTTTCAACGTGCCGTCGACGTCGGGGTCATTGGAGATGGAGCACAAGCTTTAACTGAGGAAGGAAGAGGAAAGTAATCGAGCGTGTCCTTTCTAACGAACTATCTCGGCATTTGCTTAACGATTTAAGGAAACTATGGAACACCTAATTCTCGATGGGGGGACGAGGATTTTAATCGCAATGTAGGTTAAGTACCGGCAATCAGCGCTACATGGCTGGTTCCAACAGCTGGAGACGAGAGAGAGAAATTTTTCTTTTATCGAACATAATCTTACAATCTTTTGTGGCACACTTGTGCTCAGCTTTTTAGCTTTCTGGATTTCACGCGAGTTTTGTAAGCAGTACAGTGTTCTTAAACAGTTCGCGTAAACCGTGCCACTTAATTGGTCTCACATTCTCAGAGAATTTCGTCAATTTTATCTGGACATAAAAGTTGCCTGATTTCCTTTGGCAGCTGAAGAATAGTACTAATAGAAAATCAATTAGTTATTTCAGTAGCATTTTTGCTATGACTGCGTATGTAGCCCAGTCATGGCTTCATCATTCAGTCTTGAGCTGTTACCTAAGGAACTTCATTGCGATGTCATCATGCCATTGTGGTATCGTCTACAAAACAAATCAGCAAAATTCGCTGGTACAATATAAGTTTCAACAAAAACATTCTTCTGTTTATCTATGATCTATCTTCTATATCTGTAGACGCACATATTATAAATTAAAGTCCTATGCCGATGTTTCTGTCTGTATGTTCGGGTTTATCTTAGGAAATATTGTAGAGATTTTGATACGGTTTTCACTAACAGAGACGCTGATTGACGAGAATGATTTACGTGTGTCGTCTGGCCGTAAACACTTAGTGCTACCCGTGCCATGCTATGGAGGCGGTGGGTGGGTGGTCATTTCACAAATTACAATTAATATCTCACAATATTTCCCACAGAGACGTGTTTCGGCGTGTTGACATCACAATAAAGATCTTTATATAACAATTGCATTACTGATGGTAAGTTGACTTCTAAATGTGCATCGACGAAGTAAAAACGCTACTGAAAAGACTAGCCAAATTATGTAATTAAGTTTTTCATTTATTTATCAGTCTTGATTTTGCCAAGAATAGCCACTGTGTCTATCAGGAAACGAGGAAAATGATCTTGTCTGGCGAGGAGGTCGATGTGAGAAGTATCCCAAGCTACCGAGCATGGTGGGTGCGAACGTGATCTTTAGTCGAGGTGAACATCACATTTCATGCAAACCAACACCATCTGTTCGATGTCATGATACGCTTATAGTGATTGCTGGACGGACGAAAGAGGACCCACCTTTTGCAGAAGACGCTAAAAAGAAACAAAAGATTGCGGTACGGGTGTGGGAAAAGACGTGTTATCAGTCACGCAACTACTAACGGTTCGCTGATCGTACTGTATTTGAAAGACGTCGTCGCCTCACACAAAGTCAAGAAGTGAATGGCACAGCATTACGTGGAAATACAGGCTGGATCGACTTATACAGCTAGCAATAAATATTATGGCGAACATCTGCCGCCAGTCAAAGGCAACAAGTGTTGTGTCGTGACCACGGAGCTACGATACGAGCCTGTCGATGCATTTCGTCAAAGTCCACGTCTGTTGAGTAGTCGAGGTAGTGTGGCCACTGAAAAGTGTACGAGTAGTGTCAAGAAAGGTATCAGTAGTCGCATTCATAGTGTACATGTTGTATGTTGCAGAAGGACTGTGATGAACATGTTTTCGAAATGAAATCGTGAGTGTGTGTAGCAGTTCAGGACTTTTGGTTACTTTACGGGACACTGGTGAGTCTGAATGAATGGGTGAGTTTGGTGGCGTGTGTGAAACAGCAAAGGCAGCGGCTGCGGATGCGGCGCCCGTAGGAAATGTTACTCACCGCCTAGCATTCGCGGTTCGCCCAGCTGCACGTAGAAGAGCATGTCCTTCTCGTAGCTGTCCTCGTCTACGATGTGCAGCGTGATGAACTTCCTGCAACACACAGTCAACAGAGCCTGCCTTAGTAAGTGCTTACCAATTACTCCACTGCGCTGTGTAGTTTGACTATCCTATTCAGACAGTGTACTATCTAAAAGGGGTGGTCATAATACGAGGATTGGAACTTTAATAGTGGCAACTATTTATTTACCGATCGTACAAAATTGATACTGTTTCAAAGTTTTACTGACCTTCAAAGTAGTCACCAGCATTGTGTATAACCCGTTGCCAGCGATGTGGAAGTCGTAGGATACTCTTAGCAGTACCAGTTGTGTTGACAGTTCGAGCGGCGCGGTCTATTGCCCGACGAATTTGTAGCAGTTCCGAAGCGAATGCCGTGTAGTGTTTCGGTCAGTTTAGAAATCGAGTTGAACTCTTGAGGGCTTAAGTCAGTGGAGTGCAGTAGGTGGTATAGCACTTAGCAGCCCCATCAGTCAAACAAATAAGTAACAGCTTGCACTGTACGTGCTTGAGCATTGTCCTGCAAAATGATGGTCAAGTCCTGCAGAAAGTGTCATCACTTCTGTCTCTATGCTGTTCATTTTTGGAACACAACCTACGACCAGCTTAGAGACAGAAGTCATGACTGTGTTTTCTTCGATTGTGCGCACGCCGGTGACGTGGGACGGGTGTGTCCATTTGCTCGGAGGTAAGGTGGGTATGTCAACAAGGTGTGATATCAGCGACAATAGTAGATTCCATTGCATAATGTTTCCACAACAGTGTTTCCACTATTTAAGTTCCAACCTTCGTATATTCAATTTCTTATTTTTTCGCAGATCTGAATCTGCTGTCCTGGTGAACTCTGAACCCCTTGCCGCAGTACTGTAGCATATCGCTAGAAGAACCAAAAAAGATGTTTTATGTGCCGTTATCTCCTGTGTCAGCGGTAAAGATTGATTGTCGTCCATATTAGAGGAAAAACGAAGCTAAAAATGTAATTTTATTCCGAAATACATGGTGAAATTTCAAATTAGTGGTGTAAAATTCAGTCGAAGATTATTTACTGACTGTGGTGACAAAACACGAAGTATAACCGAAGCAGCCGATTTCAGCTGCTGCACCAAGCCGTCTTTTTTTATAGACCCGTAGCACTAATATTACGTTATTTCTCTTATGAGCAAGAACGGCGTTTCCCATTGCCGATTGGCATCGAATAACGTGCAGCTTATACAGACTTTCGACTAATTCTTCGTATGCATCCTAAAACCATAATATATAAAAGGCTTTAACTTTACGGCGAATAAAAATATTCTATGTGGATTGCAAGAAAAATCGATAGACACAATAATAACACACGGTCTAAAGCATAAACATTTTGTCATATTGAAAAACATTATTATCCGTGTCGTAACAAAGCAGTGTCACCTGAACGCGACGAGGTATTCAAAGTTTCCCGGAATGTGTTAATTATCTATATCTCATTCTGCATAGTGGTATTCAAAGTATACCCAGTTCCAGAGTAATAGCCGTAAGTTGAGTTTTCGTTTCCTGTGACAGATTCTGTAAGGGAAACTTGGATCGTCTTTAAACAGTCGTTAGATTTCACTGCAGACCTTCAGTGATGTTGCTCCTGACCGGCGGGGCACAAACTTCACCACAATCCTTCTCATGTTCAGTTCTTCTGATGGAATACGCTGACATATACTACAACTTATTCACAAGCCGTTGTAGAGGTGTTGGATAGCCTGTCTATGATTTTGCAGGATCTGATATGCGCTATTCTGTACATTTTCTGGTGCGATGCCAATTGACAGCCGACTAGAACGGTCGTCATCATGAGTCGATGTTCGGCCGCTGTCTCGAACAGCTTTGCTTCAACATTTGGTGCATTTCTGCAGCCGTTTTCCAAGTTTAGTGCAAAAATTCATACTGACACGCTGAAGGTTGAAGTCAGCTATTGCGGTACCGCAAAGTCACGGAAACGACGTCTGAAATATGCTCACCAACGACTAATCAAACCACTCACGGCTCGAAGCCACTCTCCATGCTAATTCAAGAAGGGTATATGGAGAGACATCTAATATTTCTGTGTACTCATAAATTTTGGGCACTTTGGGAATCCACCCTATGTTTGACTTCAGCTACGTTCAAAATCAGATTTACGGCGAGTCTTTAAAGCGACGGATATCGACAGTAGGTTTTATGGCGCATTCAACGCAACTGTGTTGCGTATACCGAGAAAAGGATCATACAGTGAAGAAGATAATATGGGGATTGTTAGAGCATATCCGTGCCACCGTTGGTTAGATTAAGTTCAGACAACGAGATTGTGGCTATATCGTTATTCCTCCAGTCCATATGTGGCATAACAGCAAACCAGTGCTTAACAGTTTTTGTTAAAAACAGTATTGGTTGCAATTTTATTTTTTATTTTTATTTTTCAATGACGCGTTTCAGCCTTATTTAGGCATCTTCAGGTTATCTTAAATTGGTATTTCTTAAGAATCCTTTAGTCAGTAAGGATTCTTAAGAAATACCAAATTGAGATAACCTGCCTTATTTAGGCATCTTCAGGTTATCTTAATTTGGTATTTCTTAAGAATCCTTTAGTCAGTAAGGATTCTTAAGAAATACCAAATTGAGATAACCTGAAGATGCCTAAATAAGGCGAAACGCGTTGTTGAAAAATAAAAAAAAAACTAAAATTGCAACCAAGACTGTTTTTAACCAATACTATATCGTTATTATAAAGGACGATCAAAAACTTTCCGTACGAAGTCTGTACAGTCCACGGTATGCCAACAACACAAAACTGTTGTGAGCATTGAGGCAATCATACCACTGCGGCACCAGGTTGAAGATACCCGTTTGGTAAACACAACTCCGTAAATTTCTGCTGCACATACTCGTCCGGCAGGAATTATCGACCTTTGAAGGCCTTTTTTAAGGGACCGAAGGTGTGATACTCGCCCGGGGGGAGATCACAACTATAAGGCCGGTGCTAGAACTGGCTTGACTTGGCGTAACTTCTGCGTCACACCATTTGCGATATGAGGGTGTCCGTTATCATGAAGCAGCAGCACCCCTTGTCCACAACGCTAGCTTTCGACAGACATGCTGCCTCACACACATCCCTCATTCATCGACTGATGTCTACCGAAATTTGTACTTCGGTAGCCATGAAACAACAGTACACTGGTCCTGTTTGGGCACATTTGGTAAGAACATCGTCATAGTTCACGTTTCTTTATTTACCGTAGGCACTTCGGAAAGACACGAATGCCACACTAATCCTTGCCTTCATGCCGGTGTTTATATACTCACATTGGAGACGCGCTACCTTGCATCCAATGGGCAACACTTCCTCATACGGAAAAGTTTTGATCGCCCTTTATGCTTCAATGTGGGTAAATAGTTATTACTTCAAGTCTCGAACGTTTTTAATATTAAATAAATTGTAAGGTAAAATAGTCACGAAAAGGTAAACTAGTCTGAAAACCACAGCGCTTCACTGGGCATGGTCCGGTTGCAGGTGATATGTCCTTGCCTTACGTCAACCGTTGAAATGATTTTCATCTGACCAGTTGTAAAGGAACTTACATGTGAACGTGGGCTCCGAACCACGATACAGCTCGAAAATATTAAAAAAAGGCATTGCCGGGGTGAAAGAAGTGATAAGCTATGGATAAAAGTCCTAAGACTGACACTGGATCGAATCCGTGACCTACGGATCCATAGTTCGGCACCTCCCTTTTTCTTTCTTTCCTGTTATCTGTTTATTCGTAGTTTTTCTTCAGCGGTTCTCAAATTCCATCGATGAAAACTTAACTTCTTTCTATTACAGAGGATGGCCAGTCTCCTGACCGAACACGCTGAGCTATCGTGCTGGCGGCACCCACTGAACCACCGAGGAGGTTACGCAGGTTATAGGTACAAACGAAAGGGGTGATTAGACGACAGTGAAACACAGTATGGTTAAAAGAGTAAACCGGCAGCTAATTGTGTGTTACTACATTCATCTTTCGTACTATATTCATCTTTCGCACTGTCCAGATTCCGGCTTTTATGCCAGTATCATACACAAAGCTAAAAGGTGTTTGAACATCATTATGTCATATCTGTTAAGGCAGCCTTAACAATATGACGTAATAATAGTCTAACAGCTTTTAGCATTGTACTTGATGTTGTTGTTGTTGTGGTCTTCAGTCCTGAGACTGGTTTGATGCAGCTCTCCATGCTACTCTATCCCGTGCAAGCTTCTTCATCTCCCAATACCTACCGCAACCTACATCCTTCTGCATCTGCTTAGTGTATTCATTTCTTGGTCTCCCTCTACGATTTTTACCCTCCACGCTGCCCTCCATTACTAAATTGGTGATCCCTTGATGCCTCAGAACATGTCCTACCAACCGATCCCTTCTTCTAGTCAAGTTGTGCCACAAACTTCTCTTCTCCCCCCTATTCAATACTTCCTCATTAGTTATGTGATCTACCCATCTAATCTTCAGCATTCTTCTGTAGCACCACATTTCAAAAGCTTCTATTCTCTTCTTGTCCAAACTATTTATCGTCCACGTTTCACTTCCATACATGGCTACACTCCATACAAATACTTTCAAAAATGACTTCCTGACACTTAAATCTATACTCGATGCTAACAAATTTCTCTTCTTCAGAAACGCTTTCCTTGCCATTGCCAGTCTACATTTTTTATCCTCTCTGCTTCGACCACCATAATTTATTTTGCTCCCCAAATAGCGAAACTCCTTTACTACTTTAAGTGTCTCATTTCCTAATCTAATTCCCTCAGCATCACCCGACTTAATTCGACTACTTTCCATTATCCTCGTTTTGCTTTTGTTGATGTTATATCCTCCTTTCAAGACACTATCCATTCCGTTCAACTGCTCTTCCAAGTCCTTTGCTGTCTCTGGCAGAATTACAATGTCATCGGCGAACCTCAAAGTTTTTATTTCTTCTCCATGGATTTTAATACCTACTCCAAATTTTTCTTTTGTTTCCTTCACTGCTTGCTCAATATACAGATTGAATAACATCGGGGAGAGACTACAACCCAGTCTCACTCCCTTCCCAACCACTGCTTCCCTTTCATGTCCCTCGACTCTTATAACTGCCATCTGGTTTCTGTACAAATTGTAAATAGCATTTCGCTCCCTGTATTTTACCCCTGCCACCTTCAGAATTTGAAAGAGAGTATTCCGGTCAACGTTGTCAAAAGCTTTCTCTAAGTCTACAAATGCTAGAAACGTAGGTTTGCCCTTCCTTAATCTAGCTTCTAAGATAAGTCGTAGGGTCAGTATTGCTTCACGTATTCCAACATTTCTACGGAATCCAAACTGATCTTCCCCGAGGTCGGCTTCTACTAGTTTTTCCATTCGTCTGTAAAGAATTCGCGTTAGTATTTTGCAGCTGTGACTTATTAAACCGATAGTTCGGTAATTTTCACATCTGTCAACACCTGCTTTCTTTGGGATTGGAATTATTATATTCCTCTTGAAGTCTGAGGGTATTTCGCCTGTTTCATACATCTTGCTCACCAGATGGTAGAGTTTTGTCGGGACTGGCTCTCCCAAGGCCGTTAGTAGTTCTAATGGAATGTTGTCTACTCCGGGGGCTTTGTTTCGACTCGACTTGATAACGGTATAAAATCTGAAATCTAGGTAGTACAAAAGGTAAATCTAGCAATAGACAGTCAAATGGTGGTTTAGTCTTTTAAACAGTATTTCATGACTGTGGCTCAATATCATCGAAAACTTTTTACAACTGAGTACAGCAACACCTTATAGTAGAGTCCCCGAGGAAACAAACTGGAGATAAGCACTTGAGAATAAAATACATTACAACAAGCGTCCCACATGACCCGGCCGTCTATGGGAAGGCAAGCTTCACCAAGTCTCAACATTGATGCCCGTACAATTTAAAAAATTTCAAGTGTATTTCGAAAGCTTTTATAACCATCTACATTGCGTTCCCAGAATTCATCGACACTATCAACAGGGCTGAAGAACAACAAAGTTTTTGAGTATCCCCACGCAAAAATTCCAGCGGGTTCAAGTCGGGAGATCGGGAGATGTGGAAGATGTAGTGGCGAGACACGATCGATATACTAGTTGTCGAAACACTGTTTACCGAATGGTGATAAAATCAAACGAGGACAGTGTTTCGAACTAAACGTAGCCTTAGCCATTACTAGTGTCGTAAAATTGGCGTTACAGCACTTGTACATTCGTCGTATCGGGGAAACCATTGATTTCCAGACGTATGTTTACTTGTATTATGTGCTTGTTTCTTTGTCCTCTACTTGCCCTATCGTTTGTACCTATAATACTCACCCTACGTAAACATGTTAACGGCATCTTCACGAATTCATTATCACGTCGCGTGCTGAGTTATTACTGAACGTATGAAAATGGGGGTGAAGTAAGAAAAAGTACTTTAAATTGGCAAATTTCGTAATTACTGAAAACGAGCCTATACATTCTGCCTGGAACTTGTAAATTAACTAAATAAAATAAAAAGGAGTCGGGCTTTACAAGTATAACCAACGAAGGCAGGAAAGAACAACAGCTATAAGCGCCGCTGTTTTACAGAGTATAGTTTTGAAAAAGCCACCGCACTGACGCTAATACTTATTGTAATACGTACGTTACATCTGAAATTAGCTAGAGGAAGTCAAATACCATTAAGTTCCGCGTGAAAATACGTTAAAGTCTTCGTGGTAGTAAAACTCCATGACTTTAACACGATTCGCAAAAAGAAAATGTGAAGATAGTGCCACTGACAATTCGTAAGGTGTATATCGTGTGGCACTGTGGACAAAACGTAGTACATATTTTTATGCAAAGTAGTTGTTTGATTCTGTTATTGCCAGCTGCTGTGATCGAGCCGTTCTAGGCGCTTCCGTCCGGAACCGCGTGGTTACTAAGGTCGCAGGTTCGAATCCTGCCTTGGGCCTGGATGTGTGTGATGTCCTTAGGTTAGTTAGGTTTAAGTAGTTCTAAGTCTAAGGGACTGATGACCTCAGATGTTAAGTTCCATTGCGCTTAGAGCCATTTGAAACATTTGATTCTGTTATTTCTTACGCACTATTTCCGTCACTATTTTTTAAATATTTAGTAAAGGAATACCGAAGATGTGTTATAGCAAGATGTCTCTGAAATTCCATGGATGAAAACGTAACTTCTTTTCATTACAGAGGATGGCCAGTTTCCTGACCGCCACTAATATAAACTTAACAGCTCACTGTAGGTAGACTGGAAGATATTGAAACATGTATGAGTGAAGTAAAAAAAAATATTGGTATTGTTTAATGTAAGCCGAAATTTCTGTAGAGGAGAGTGCCGTATTTAGAAGTTAGTTTACCTGGGAACACACGATGTTTTTTGGTTGGTACTTCAGCCTAGGAACTGATTTTACAATAACTTGAAGAAATACACTCTGAAGATCGTCATAAGCAGTTTCTGCCATTTTGTACAGTTTTTGTTGTCGGTAGAATGAAGTTGTGTTTTCGCATTTGTAAATATTTCAAGTTCTACACATTTAAGTACTGTATAATATATTAAAACTATTGTGAATATACTTTTAATTCTTCAGGTACGATATTTTATGGTCAATAATATGCTATACTTTTTTAGAATTATTTATAAAACCGGCAAACTGCAGGCACGGATTCCTGACTGGAAACGGAGAAAAAAATGCCCTATGAACTTTTGTCCGGAAATGCATCGTTGCCACAGTAGATAGCGCTGACGAATGACAGTTTCTCTGAGCAGGTGCCATGTGTTCCTTGTGTGTTACAGGCTGTGTGGCTGATGTGGTGTACAGCATGCAGCAGAAGGTCTGGTATTCACGTTGGGAACAGTCAGAGATGATGTTTGTGTACGTCCCAGCAGATGGAAACGGTCGAGAGGCAGCACGGTTGTACCAAAACAAAAACAAGTACCCTCACGGACACCAACCACACCACACAACATTTTAAGCCGATTTGGGCGTTTCTGTGATCATGATCTACCGTATCTTCCTTCGCCGTCGGCGTTGTCGTGGTTACCGTGAGACACCGTTATACCAAGAGGAAAGGCGCGTCGATCTTAGAGCATGAGATATGATGACCTTAAGCCATTGACAACACACAACGGTCACGGTAGCACCTGATTCCAGAATAGCTGCAGTACTTAAGATCTACGAACTATCCCCTGTTGACCAGGTCCCCAAAACTTAACTCGTAACGAGATCCCTTCAAAGCAAATTGTCATAACGATCGTCTATAAAGGCTTCGTACAACGAGAATAAATGTTACGGTTTATGGAATAATAACAGATACGACCAAACTGTCTTGTCTCTTCTGCTTTATTTAACATAACTTTGTTCACAGTTTCATTTCGCATTCACCACTCATTCACCGAAACCCTTTGATGAACAGTTTTGGTTGCTTAACACCAACAGTCAATGATAATGATACAGCTTTTCTCCTTTTTATAAATTGAAGCCCGCTCTCCGTGATATAATTAAAAAAAAACCGGACTCAGTACCGCGTCCCTCGTGAGATGCGCATAGACTTATCCCGGAATTGACCGCCCTGTATGTGTACTCAATTTAATGACCACACTTCACTGTCCAATATTTCGCGTAACTGAATGTCCATTTGTTAGTCTGATTATACACTGTAGCTATTTAAAATTCGCCCCTATATTTTTCACAACGCACAATTAGCACTTCGTTACTTGTTTTCTTTTTTTTTTTCTTCTAAGAGTAAACGGAAAAAAAGACGCTGTATCATCGGCTTAGTCGGTATAAAGCAAAACACCTTAATATGCCCAATTTTACCTTTTCTTATAGGATCGGCTACCTTACTCATTAATTTATTACATATTATTTCCAATAACGCTAAACAGGTATCGCCGTTATATTTTAATTGTATTCAAAAGCATGTTACTACTATTATGACCGACCAAATCGTAACAAACCGCGCGGCGTGCGTTTTTAACGATAACTTTACGCTATTCAAGTTCCGTTACAGCTGTCTTGACTCGTAATGTTACAATGAGTCCTTTCAGATTGACGAACGTACAGGGAGGAGGCGAACTATGCTTACACCAGATCTGGAGTATCGGGTTCTACAGGATATCGAGACAACCCTAGTACAAGTTCCAGGCAAGTGACCTGCCAGTATGGTGTAAGCTAAAATACGATTATGTGTGTTCCACATGACAACCACTAATATCTCTATCACCTGCAGCACACAAAGAACACGCCGCACGTGGTCAAAGGAACTGTCATTCGTCAGCGCCATCTACCGTCGCAACGATGCATCTCCGGACAGGTTCATAAGACCTTTTTTCCTCCAGTTCCAGTCAGGAATCCGTCTCTGTAGTTTGTCCGTTTTGTTCGTGTTCACGCTGTATAACATGTGGACAGTTACGTCATACTTTGTCGTGCACCATTTTGTACCTAGAACCAGAAGGTCTTTTACCAAGGAACCGCGATACTTGCGGACGAAATGAGTCCCTTTAATGTATTAACAGTTTCAGCTGCTTTGAAAATGGAAGTCTGTATTACTTTCAAACTGCTTCTGTTATAAAATGTTTTAACTTGTAACTAGTTTTTGACGATACATCTGCTTAATTTGATTTCACTTACTAATTATTGATATGTAGTAGACTAATGGTGTGTTAAAGAAATAATTAAATACGGTATTGGTAAGAGTCTCGATTGCAATGATTTTAAATTTCAGTAGAATATTTGTTCCTTGGCCGGCCGGAGTGGCCGAGCGGTTAAAGGCGCTACAGCCTGGAACCGCACGACCGCCACGGTCGCAGGTTCGAATCCTGCCTCGGGCATGGATGTGTGTGATGTCCTTAGGTTAGTTAGGTTTAAGTAGTTCTAAGTTCTAGGGGACTTATGACCACAGCAGTTGAGTCCCATAGTGCTCAGAGCCATTTGAGTCATTTGAGCCATTTGTTCCTTGGTACATGAGCGTGTTGTATCTTTGAACATTTTTTCACATTTAGAAAAACCTCAATTTTTGCTAGTAACTTTTGTAATTTTGGAAAAGAACACATAAAAATGAATGACATCATTTAAGAACGAGATAAGAAAATAAATTAAACTTCTATTACAGGGCTGCCTAGAGGTGAAAGTCTGAAAGTGTACCAAGCTGCATCACTCCACTCTACAATTTTTCTTGCGATCTTAGAAATCAAAAGAGCAAAAATACCCAAAAGATTCTTAAACAATGAGAAAACCTCAACTTTGAAAATGAAAGGAGTCATAGCGTTCTTTAGATTCGAATGGCAATTAGAATCAGCGGGACAGTCCAAATGGAAGCACTTGAAAATTGATACCATAGGACCGTGTTGTGAATGTATGTGATCATATAAATTACAGAATGAAGATGTAAGAATGGTTAGACGAAGGGAGAAACTGACGGGGAACCCTTATCAGAACAAGCGAGACGTATGCTTGGACTGTCTGATCTGGCGGTGAAGGGACGGGAAAAAGTATACAGAACGGCGACAAAGATTGGATGATGCTTTGAACGTTGTTGAGTGTATTGAGTCCAGGAGGCATTCCGAAGAGAACAGCATGTATCGGAAAGAAGTGAAGGGTAGTACGAAGAATTATGAATATAAAAAAGAAGAAAGTTAAGGTCACACGCTCACTGGATTACGATACTGCTTGTGCTGTCAACCGCCAGGCAGCTTCGACGGTTCTCGAACTTCTGATGTAAAAAGATGCAGAAATGCTGATCTGTACCTGTTTTTATTAGTTCTTAGTAACGGTATCAACGATACTATCGGCGAAAGTTTGTCAGTACCTCCGCATAGATTCCTGTTACGCCATGAGCTTAAAAAAAAAAATCAGAAAAATGGGCTTCCCCTCGGAACGAACTCTTTGCCGTTAAATGAGGAAGATGTTCAGTGAACTGCTGGAATAATTACTTGGGCTTTCCTCGGTAGTTTGTAAGAGTAACTGCCACTTCAAAACCATTTAAATGCAAATTACGTTATCTACATATTCGCTTGTATGCCCTTCGTCCGCACTGCTAGCGTCTGTAAGTAATGAAATTCTAAGGTTATGTCGACAGCGAAGACGTCAACATTGTAAGTTATACGGAAGGCAAGTCCGTTTCCTTTACCGGATTTCACATTGAAGGAATAATGAAGGGAAATGCATATGGTTAAAGAAAATTGGCATTAGACTCGCCGAAATATCTTTCGTTCTTAAAATTCTTGAGAACAGTGAAGTATATAGAGACCTATCTTCAACGGAAAGTAGTGAAGATTTGCTCTTATCATCCCACAACTTTTAACTACTTAGTAATAATACAGAACACTTATGAAAATAACAGTTAGCGTAGAACTGTGAAATATATTTCCTAGAAAAACTATTTAATTATTCTAGGAGTAAGTAATATTAACTCAGTAGTTATTTATTAACAGTTACTTACGGAACTGTCTTCTTCCTGACCTGAGCAGCCTTGTCATCGAAATCTGCTCAGAGAAGTTGACTTACATTCGCACTACTGTCAAGTTCTTTTCCGTGTTCTGGGGATAACTGACAAGCTGAATGAAGTAGAAATAGGGGTTCTGGTTTGGGAAAGCCGACCTTAACTGCAGGGAGAACGGTGTGCTGGCCATGTGTCGTTTCACACGTGGCGGCATCCACTGATTTCTGTGGTAGAAGACAACACACGACCGGCACATTTGTTGAATGCTGACTGAACGCAAATGAACGAATAAATTTATCGACAACTTTCATGCCGTTTAAAAAAAAAAAAACCAAACTGAATTTGTACGCCTCTATCTTGCTATGGGTGAGGCACAGATGTAAAAGCAGAATCCCACTTCAGGGCTGAAATCTACTGACTGCAAAAGCCTCAGGCGAAATTCACTGAAATAAAAGGAGAATACATCGAAAAATAAACGTTTATTTAACCTGATACACGACTGATTTTACCTACCAAGCAGCGAAATATTCATCTAGTCTTTGTAAACAGGTCAAGTAATGTCATTGATAGCGAAGGCTCTGAACACTATGCGACTTAACTTCTGAGGTCATCAGTCGCCTAGAACTTAGAACTAATTAAACCTAACTAACCTAAGGACATCACACACATCCATGCCCGAGGCAGGATTCGAACCTGCGACCGCAGCGGTCACGCGGTTTCAGACTGAAGCGCCTTTAACCGCACGGCCACACCGGCTGGCATTGATAGCGAAGGTTCAACAATTTTTATTCCATATTTTAGTTTTATCCCTCTCGCCTCATCTCAGCGCCATGTGATTGATAACGATGCAGACATTCCGCTCTTCATCTTAATGATTTCAGAATATATCAATCAATATAAAGTAATTAAAAAACTGAAAAACTTACATGTGTTTTAAGAGCTTGGTGCATGACTTTCACTGATTATTTAAAAAATATAATTGTTGATGTTTTTCTCGTTTTTAAGTAAATGGTTCAAATGGCTCTGAGCACTATGGGACTTAACTTCTGAGGTCATCAGTCCCCTAGAACTTACTTTGTTCATTAACTACTTAAACCTAACTAACCTAAGGACATCACACACATCCATGCCCGAGGCAGGATTCGAACCTGCGGCCGTAGCGGTCGCGCGGTTCCGGACTGAAGCGCCTTGAACCGCTCGGCCACACTGGCCGGCCGTTTTTAAGTAAAAAATGGCGCGGAATATGAGAGGACCTTGATATGTAGCGCTACATTTACACAGAAAAAGGAAAGCCCGGCACTTAGTAGATTGGAGGTTGCACAGAGTCGTAGGCTGTGGGTATACAGGGTGAGTCACCTAACGTTACCACTGGATATATTTCGTAAACCACATCAAATACTGACGAACCGATTCCACAGACCGAACGTGGGGAGAGGGGCTAGTGTAATTGTTTAATACAAACCATACAAAAATGCACGGAAGTATGTTTTCTAACACAAACCTCCGTTTTTTTAAATGGAATCACGTTAGGTTTGTTAGCACATCTGAACATATAAACAAATACGTAATCAGTGCCGTTTGTTGCACTGTATAATGTTAATTACATCCGGAGATATTGTAACCTAAAGTTGACGCTTGAAACCTCCGACGTTCAGTTGCGTGTTGTAAGAAACACGGGCCACGGTCGGCGAGCTGCATCTGCAGGGACATGTTTACGATGACGACCGTATTTACGAGTGTGGTTGTAGTGCACTGTTGTGGCTTGGTCTAGCTGTCGCAGTGTCCGCATGTAGCGCTTGCTGCTGTTGTTATTCTGCATTCGTCTCCGCACGCAGACCAACTGTAGTACACCGTGTTACCAGAGGTCTGTGATAATATAGTGTTGTAGGATCTGTGACCATGGTGTATTCGAACTCTGAAAAGGCGGAGATGATACTCATCGATGGCGAGTGTCGACGAAATGCAGCTGACGCCTGCAGGGTGTATGCAGAACGGTACCCGGACAGAGAGCATCCAACGTGCCGCACATTGCAAAACATCTACCGCCAACTGTATGCAACAGGTATGGTCGTAGCACGCAAACGGGTCCGTAACAGGCCCGTCACAGAAGAAGCGGGTGCAGTTGGTGTGTAAGCTGCTGTTGCCATGAACCCACACATGAGTACACGGAACATTGCGAGAGCCGGTGGACTGAGTCAAAGTAGTGTCATGCGCATACTGCATCGTCATCACCGCTTTCACCCGTTTCACGTGTCGCTACATCAGCAGTTACATGGTGATGACTTTAATCATCGAGTGCATTTCTGTCAATGGGCATTAACAGAGAATGCATTGCTCTACCTGTTTACCGATGAAGGGGGTTTCACAAACCACGGGGCAGTGAATCTACGGAACATGCAATACTGGTCCGAGGACAATCCTCGCTGGCTCAGACAGGTAGAGCGACAGCGACCGTGGACTGTAAATGTATGGTGCGGAATCATTAGCGACCACCTCATTGGTCCTCACTTCATTGCAGGGGCCCAAACACCTGCAACATACATCGCGTTTCTACAGAATGGCCGGCCGAAGTGGCCGTGCGGTTAAAGGCGCTGCAGTCTGGAACTGCAAGACCGCTACGGTCGCAGGTTCGAATCCTGCCTCGGGCATGGATGTTTGTGATGTCCTTAGGTTAGTTAGGTTTAACTAGTTCTAAGTTCTAGGGGACTAATGACCTCAGCAGTTGAGTCCCATAGTGCTCAGAGCCATTTGAACCAATCTACAGAATGATGTGAGAACGTTGCTCGAAAATGTCCCATTGGAAACGCGTCGACGTATGTCTACAGAATGATGTGAGAACGTTGGTCGAAAATGTCCCATTGCAAACGCGTTGACGTATGTGGTATCAGCATGATGGTGCACCTGCACATTCCGCAATTTACACTGACCCTTGACAGGATGTTCGACGGGCGTTTCATAGGACGTGGACGACACATAAATTGGCCAGCCCGTTCTCCTGATCTTACACCTCTGGACTTCTTTCGGTGGGGTTCGTTAAAGGAGAATGTGTACCGTGATGTGCCTACAACCCCAGAGGATATGAAACAATGTATTGTGGCAGCCTGCGGCGACATTACACCAGATGTACTGCGGCGTGTGCGACGTTCATTACCCCAGAGATTGCAATTGTGTGCAGCAAATGATGGCCACCCCATTGAACATCTATTGGCCTGACATGTCGGGACACACTCTATTCCACTCCGTAATTGAAAGCGGAAACCACGTGTGTACGTGTACCTCACCCCTCATGGTAATGTACATGTGCGTCAGTGAAAAAGACCAATAAAAAGGTGTTAGCATGTGGACGTAATGAGCTGTTCCAGTCTCTTCTGTACCTAAGGTCCATCACCGTTCCCTTTGGATCCCTACGTAATTTGGTACTCTCCGATACACACGATCGAACAGCGGAGGAGTGGTACTCAAGCGTCAACTTTAGGTTACAATATCTCCGGATGTAATTAACATTTTACAGTGCAACAAACGGCACTGATTACGTATTTGTTTATATGTTCAGATGTGATAACAAAACTAACGGGGTTCCATTTAAAAATGTAGGTTTGTGTTAAAAAACATACTTCAGTGCATTTTTGTATGGTTTGTATTAACCAATTACACTAGCCCCTCTCCTCACGTTCGGTCTGTGGAATCGATTCGTCAGTATTTGATGTGGTTTGCGAAATATCTCCAGCGGTAATGTTAGGTGACTCACCCTGTATAAAAAGTGGTCAGGTAGGTTGTTACCTGGAGTGGGGAGTAGATGTTGGAGTGAGTCGTGAGAAGCCGAAATTGGTTAGAGGACAGAGATGAGGGAGTACCAAGAAAGGATATAGGGGAAAATTCAATAAAATTGGAGGTAGGAGGAGATTGTGGAGTGTGGACAGGCATAGGGTTCGTGGAATGTGTCACTATATTCGCAGCAGCGTTCGGTGTTCGAAATCAGGAAAGCAAAAATGGTGTTTTTGAACTCGAGTATGCGGATGGTGTAGGATGTACAGAGGAGTTCAATGTGGTCGAGAAGTGGGGTGAAGCTGATAATATGGTAAAGGAATCACGTCTGGGAAGGTAAATGAATGAGGCACGGAAAGTGAAAGTTCAAGGATTTGGTGGGACTGATAGAATTTTGATGGAGTGGATATTCAAGCAACAATAGTATAGGGCAAGATCTGTCGGATCGAGCTATTCTAGGTGTGCAGGACAGTGGAGGATTGCTATCTCTATCTTTAGTAGTTTAAGGATACTCATCTACACTCCGCAAGCCACTTTACAGTGTGCGGCGGAGGGTGTCTCAGGTACCACTCTCATTCGCGACTGGTGCGTGGGAATACGACCGATGCTAAACTTCCGTATGAGCTCTATTTTCTTTCGTTTTTTCGTCATGGTCATGTCGAGAGACGTATGTTGGAGGCAATATTATGTTACTCAATTCTTTTTCGGAATTTCAACAGTAACGTTCTCCGTGAAGCAAAATGCCTCTCTCGTACTGACTGCAACTGGAGTTTGTTGAGCATTTCTGCAAAGCTCGCACAGTTAATAAACCATCCTGTCACGAAACGTGCAACGGTTCGTGGGATCCTCTCCATCATCTCCTGTTAATCGTATTTAATAAGAGCTCCAGATTGATGAACATTACTCAGTAACAGGTCGAAAGAATGTTTCACAAGCAGCTTCTTTCGTGGATGAATTACGTTTACTTGAGAGCCTTCCAATGAATCAGTCTGTCTTATGTTTTCCCCACACTTGGTTTTGTGTGGTCATTCTCAATTAAGTCACTCTGTAGCGGAGTGTGCGATGATATGAAACTTCCTGGCAGAACAAAACTGTGTGCCGGGCCGAGACTCGAATTCACGACCTTTGCCTTTTACGGGCAAGTTCTCTACCGACTAAGCTATCCAGGTACGATTCAATATCCGTCCTCACAGTTTTACTTCTAGCACACAGTTGTGCTTGGGTAGCTCAGTCGGTAGAGCATTTGCCCGCGAAAGGTGAAGATGATGAGTTCGAGTCTCGGTTCGTCACACTGTTTGGATCTGCCAGGAAGTTTCTTATTTCATGGTTGTTCTTGTTTCCAGCGATTTTTCAAAAACAGCATAAACAAACAGTAATGGATCTCAGCGTCTCTTTATGCGCACTATGTTACTTATATTTACGTTTAGGGTCAACTGTTAGCCCCTCTACCAATCATCGGTTGTCTGAGGATTTTTCTGCATTTCGCTGCAGTCTTATAGAGCTGCAGCCATCCTAGATCACCGGCATGGTCTTCGGAAAGCCTCCTATAGCTCCCGAAGTTATTCACTAGATCATTTATATAAACCTACGATATATCTCTTCAGTCCAAAAACTTTCGAGACTGGATTAATAAAAAAACAGATTAAAGTCAAGATGGCGGTGTTCTACATAGTCACTCCGCACTTGAGTACAACTCACAGAACAGTCATAAAAACTTGCGAAGCTATCTGAAAAGCCCTTCTTGAGGATTTGGTTCTATCGGCGTGTCACATTGGCCTGAATATCAGTTACGTCGTCAAAGCGTTGACCTTCCGTGGGAATTTCTGTAGTTTGTCATTTTTTTGATAGGCTCGTATTAGTAGCAAATTCACATCAAATGTGACGACTTTTTCCAGAAAAGAATTGTCCGCGTTACGCATTTCACTCAAGTCGCGGCGGGGGTCCATGCGCCGTTGCTCTTACTCAGGCACTTTTCTCTTCTTCAAAACATTCTGAAGAATGTCTTGAACACTAGATTTAGAGATGCTCCTCAGTGATATGCGATAAAGTAGCGTTGACATAATGCAGCCGGTCGTCCACAACTTAACACTGCCTGCTCGCAACTCACTGGGCCGATGCACATCTGTTGTTTAAGATTGCTGGTTCAAGCCGCCACCATTATTACCGCTGTGACTTCACTTATACAACAGAAATAAAATCACCCTCGAAACTTTTCGGTGGGACAGTTTGCTACTACTGGAAGGGCAGCCAGAACCTTTGAATCTCAAGGTATCACATCCGGTCCAGATGCATTCCCACTGTTGGAAGGTTTTAGTTGATTACAATTATTAACAATAATCTGCAAATAACACAGGATTCTTCCCCCTCCATTTCCCTCACATCTGATCAGGAAGCGGCAGAGCAATAGAAGAACAGAGACGGCGAAACATAACTGGGGCGTATGGGTAGTCTTTCTCAGGAAATGAAGCTAGTGGTACGAGATACTGAAAAATGAATGAACCAGAACTCGCTCCCACAAGACTAACCTCATTCTTGCTGAGAGCAGCGGAAGAGATGCACAGGCTTATGGCGGCTGTTTGCTTCAGTAAAGCGCTGTTGTGTTCCGGCAGACGGCGACCGTATGAAACCCGCGTCGTAACGCTGTTAGGCGGGAGAAGTATTAAGCCCGTGGGAGCCGTAGCATCAGATTCCCGCTCCCTAACCGAGTTACACACGCCGCGCCGGCATCTCTCCGCTCACGTCCGTGTTCTCTGGACTGCCCGACCGCCTCCCAAGTTTTCTCAAGGCACCAGTCGGCTTGCTCCGTATTGGGAGCGCTACTTCGCACCACATATTGCACCAAGAAGTGTCTCTATCTTCGCTCTGTTTCTCGAGATACACGGAACCACTGAACGTCGAATCCCCGAGAACACCAGTGAACGGTACGAGAGGCTAAGACATCAACTCTTTTTTTGTCTCTCCAAACCGTCTAAATATTGGTGGTTTTTTTCTTTCATCGGATGACCTTTAGCCCTATAAGAGCGACTTTTCACACCTGAGATGTTCTTATTGAACAAAAGAGTGCTTGACAATTTCTACTTTCGCCTGAGCGCCAAATCCTCTGAAGTCAGAGAAACATTAACTGAATTAAGCCCTAGTTTCTGCCACAAAGAAAATCCCGAAGCAAACCAAACTACTGGACTTCCGATCGACCCATCAGGAATTGAACTTTACTAGATGCTTGGTACTATCTTTCTCTTACAAGGTGCTCGTGTTAATTGATGCAAGAGGGAGGATGGCACACTAGTATGCACATTGCACAGAATTTTAACGAAGCAAATTTGTACTTAAAGGATACTTATTCATTAGGCACAGCGTACTCCTGAACTTCATTAAACATGTCACACGTACAAAATCTTAACGCTGTCGTTCCGTACAGGCTATGTTACTCAACAATATTCAGTGTGGGTAATGGTGGCTCGCAGACGCAAAATAGACGCCTATGTGCTCACATACAAAGACTCAAACATTCACAGGATAACTGAAGGAAATATTCACAATTTTGTAGCGAAGCATTGAATCGTCAAAACTGGTTTGTGGGCCACAGAGGAAAAAAATACTAAACTGTATCGGAAAATTTGGAAATTTGTTCAAAATGTTTCAAATGGCTCTGAGTACTATTGGACTTAACTTCTGAGGTCATCAGTCCCCTAGAACTTAGAACTACTTAAACCTAACTAACCTAAGGACAGGCGCTGCAGACTGGAAGCGAGCGACCGCTACGGTCGCAGGTTCGAATCCTGCCTCGGGCATGGATGTGTGTGATGTACTTAGGTTAGTTAGGTTTAATTTGTTCTAAGTTCCAGCCGACTGATGACCTCAGAAGTTAAGTCGCATAGTGCTCAGAGCCATTTAACCTAAGGACATTACATACATCCATGCCCGAGGCAGGAGTCGAAACTGCGACCGTAGCGGTCGCGCGGTTCCAGACTGTAGCGCCTAGAACCGCTCGGCCACCCCGGCCGGCTGGAAATTTGTTGTAAGTTCGTAAGGGACCAAACTGTTGAGGTCATCGGTCTCTAGGCTTACACACTACTTAATCTAACTTAAGGTAACTTACGCTAAGGACAAGACACACACACTCATGCCCGAGGGAGGGCTGGAACCCCCCACGTGAACCGTCACAAGGCGCCCTTGACCGCGCGGTTACCCCGTGCGGCAAACTGTAATGGTATCACGATGCACGAAGTGAATCATAATCGGGTAAAGATAAAGTACACTAGCAAATTTCTCACTCGCTCCAAACAAATGACTATAGGGTCACAGAAAGGTCCTAGCTCGAAAAATCTGAACGAACTTCCGTCGAAATCGCTTTGTAGGTGTGCACGGAAGCGGTTCATCATTCTCACTACAACCCATCTCAACGACTCTTCTGCGACCAACTTCCTTTGAACGAATACAACACGCCTCGCCTCCGTGTATATCGACCGAAAAATCTTGGAGGCGAGAACTGACCAATGAGTAAGGTGAATTTGGCCCGTCCGGTTAGCCGAGCGGTCTAACGCACGGCTTTCCGGAGCGGGAAGGAGCGCCTGGTCCCCAGCACGAATCCGCCCGGCGGACTTGTGTCGAGGTCCGGTAAGCCGGCCAGTCTGTGGATGGTTTGTAGGCGGTTTTCCATCTGCCTAGACGAATGCGGGCGGGTTCCCCTTATTCCACCTCCGCTACACTATGTCGGCGATTGGTGCGCAAACAAGTTCTCTACGTACGCGTACACCACCATTACTCTACCACGCAAACATAGGGGTTACACTCGTCTGGTGTGAGACGTTCCCTAGGGTTTGGGGGGGGGGGGGGGGGGCACCAGGGGCCGAACCGGACTATAACCCTGGATTCGGTGTGGGGCTGCGGAGGGATGAAGTGGACTGCGGTAGTCGGCGTGGGGTTGTGGACCACTGCGGCTGCTGCGGGGGCGGAGGGACGGAGCCTCTCCGTCGTTTCTAGGTCCCCCGTTAACATACAACATACATACAAGGTGAATTCTCAGCGGTGACAGTCACATCCTAGAATCAGATCACAAGAGAAACGTTCTCAAAATGTTCCACCGGTTCAACGTCTAAAATTTGAACAGACGCATCCCTCGTGTGTCCGTCTGAAGGATCCAATCACGGGGGCGTCCGTTAACAAAACTCGCTCAGATAAAGTCCCGCCCGAGTGGCGCCTTAAGCAAGCTTTCAAAGTTAAACTCAACTTCCATTCTCAGGCTTTTGCTGCCGGAGTGAGCCAAGAAAGTCCACCTGAACTGTCCATGTTGCATGCTTTTGTAGCTACACCCACGTTTATTTAGTCCAGTGACCGTCCTTGCTTGCGACATGTGGTTACAGGTACATGGTGCTCTGAACATAAAATGTCACGAAAATACATTCAGTAATATAAAACACGCTCATTTTCAGTTCCCAGCGTTCCTTCCTTCCTGACATAGAGAAAAAATGAGAGAAAACAGAGGCAGAGAAAGATACTCTAAAGAACTTAAGAAAAACACAAAATGTTACGAAAGGTGGCTGGAATGAAGCCTTCCAAGGTAGTTGTAAAGTTTTAATCATTGATGCACACTAAATCCCCATGCCAGAGTACCGTAACACTCGACAAGAGGAACGAAAACAGAATGTTGCAGCAAATTCATAAAGTTGACTACCGTTCGGTATGCTGTATCGGTGGAAGTGTATGGTAACAATGTACTATCATATGACATAATAGTTATGTGATGTAGATTCGTCCAATGTGGGCAAACAACTCTGAATGACGATGAACAAAGTGGCAGACCATCATTTACAGAAGAAACAGGAAACACAACAACAGGCTATGGTGCTGGAAGACAACCATATCAGAGCTAAGCCGACCGAAAAAGTGAAAAATCATCACTTTTCAGCCTTCTGAACGACATTTTGAACAGCATAAGGCCGCCGACTCCTGGGTTCCACGACTGCTCGTTCCCATATGAAAATCCCGCTGAACCGAGGCAACAGAGGAAATGTTGCTGGCCTCTCAGGCCAATGCAGATGACTGCTTTAGCCACCTAATCACCAAGGACGTGTGCCGGGTGTACCACTATGAGCCCGAGGCCGAGGAACAAAGTAAGAAGTGGAAACATGTGGATTCACCGCAGGCGAAACTGGCGAAGTCTCAACCAACATCAATAAGATACTAGGCTAGTAAGGGGCGAAACGCAACAACAGTGCACCGCTGGAAGTTCCACAGCTCGTGGTCTAGTGGTTAGCATCGCTGCTTCTATATAGCGGGGCCTGATGCTAGAATCCAGGTCAGATTGGAGATCTTCTTCTCTTGGGAAAGGAATGGATGGAAGATCAGGGCTTAACGTGCCCTCGACATCGGAGTCATTAGGAACGGAGCACGAAGTAGGATTGTTTGAAGGGTTTGAATAGGGGACTGATTGCCTGAGTTGTCCATATCATTTAGTCTCATCGTCATCAAGAAAATGGTCCAAATGGCTTTGAGGTCATCGGGCTCCTAGAACTTAGAACTACTTAAACCTAACTAATCTAAGGACATCATACACATCTATGCCCGAGGCAGGATTCGAACCTGCGACCGTAGCAACCGCGCGGCTCCGGACTGAAACGACTGGAACCGCTCGGACACCGCGGCGGACTTCATCAATTCGGAAGTCGCCGAAGTGGGACCAACCAGAAAGGCTTGCATCAGGCGCCTGAAAACTCCAGACGCTGATTTCATTTTCACTACTGAAATACTCTGACGAGGTTGTGGGACGCTCTCGAGGCGATGGGTGGCGGGAATCTGGCCAAGGGCTGTTTTTGCTCCATGACAACGTCCCAGCTCATTCTGCGTAGGGCGCAGTCTTACTTTCTGCTTCTTTGGGCTGTCACATGGTGTCTCACCATGCTCAGTGACAGCTTCCTCTTTCCCCGGATGAAGAAACCATTGCGTGGCATGCATTTCCAGCATGATGATGAGATAACCTTCGGTATGGAACATTTGCTAGACAGCTAAAATACCTACTTGTACTATCAAAGTCTTCGCATAGTCACCCATCTTTGGGAAAGAAGTGTCGCCTTGAAGGGTGTGTATCTAAGGTCTAGCACAGTGGCCGTCGAACTTTTTTGCTGAAGAGCCTTACTGAAATTGGAGGGCGACACCTCGGTCTGCTTATGAAGAGGTGGCGCGGGGCAGTAGGGGGGGGGGGGGGGGGGAATGGGAATTGGTCATTCAAACAGAAATTCAACTTTTACCAAACCATGGTTGTTGACAGAAGCTTACCACTTACAAATTTTGATTTTAAATATATTGTAGGGTATCACACCAAATATTTTTAAGTGAAAAGGAAAACGATGTAACGGAATCACGTGCATTTTTCTGAAGGCTTACACAGTGACAACTTTTCTGTACCTAAGCGGGTAGGCCTACTGGGGACAATGGCATCTTAAAAGGATCCTATGTTTGTTTTCTGTTGTCCGGGCATATTTCCTATGCGTCTTCACGACCTAGTATCTGGAAGAATATCAAACGGCTATAGCAAACCATATTCAATCGAACTTTTTTACAAGGTGGGGCAAATGAAAGTGGCCCGAAGAACAGACTTTCAGGGTACATAGAAACACAGTAGATGAAAGGAAATATACTACTATCCTGACTACAGCAGATGTTGAAAGTGACCACATTCCTATCTTGGCCTTTTTGGGCCTGGTCAGCAAGTTGCTGAAGGCGGATCGAAGCTGAATTGCTGGAACTGCTGCAGTCTCATCCGAAATGTTCTGCTGCAGTTCTTGAAAACTATGAGGGTTGTTGCGATACACCTTAGGCTTGAGCAATTCCCACACAAAGTAATCGCACACTGACAGATCAGGTGACCAGCGTGGCCAGCTATGGCCGCGACCAGATTGACCTCTGCTAGCTACTGTGTCATGAGTGAAGACAGAGCAAATGTTCTCCAAGGTTCGGCCGGCTGTGTGGGCAGTTGCTTCATCCTCTTCGAAGTAAATGTAGGTCTTTTCCTCCTGCGTTAATGCTGCCACAAATGTTTCCAAAATGTTGGCAATGTAATGCGCTAAAGTCAGCGACTAATGAAAGAAGATGGGCCCAAAACGCGGCGTACAGACACTGCACACCAAACCCCAACCTTGTGATAACGCAAAAGCGTTTGGTGGAAGTTATGCGGATCCTCCGCTGCCCAGGACCTGTGATTATGTGCGTTGACACAGCCACTCAGGTGAAACCAGGCTTCATCGGACAGATTCACGTCTAAGACATTCATTGTTGTCTCAGTGAACAGCCAGTCACAAAAGTCGAGGCGCTGAGGAGCATCTGCTGGTTTCAATGTAACAACAACAGACACTCGGTAGGGATGCAGCGCAGCTCCATGTGGAGCACTCGTTCGCATGATTGACGTCATATGCCGGTCTCTTACGACAGGCGTCGGGTTGATTTAGTAAGACTCTGAAGTACTTTATGGTGAACTGCAGCCACATGTTCTGGTGGTCGGAATGTTTTTTGACTTGTTGAAAACAGATCCTGTCTGGCGCCTTTTTCACACTAAGCGTTGCGTGGCACTCGTTGCTGGCACTTATGCATCATTAACCTTTCAGCAAACAACTGACCACACTGTTTGAACGACTTTGTTTTCACGTCACTTTCCGCCACGAAAACACGCTGCTCCACAGTGAGCACAATCGTCCCCCTTTCACTGCTCCACTCACACTGACACAGCCCGCACTACGCTCTGAACCGTGCCAGGCGTACACGTGATGTGTGCGTCACCGGTTGTGGTTATATGCACACATTCACTTCCAGTCGTGTCCGCTCGAAGGGGGCCAGAATAGAAACTGTTCTAAATAATGCAATTACACTCATCCTCGTAAATTGAGGATAATACTGATACATGGTGAAAGACGCTCTGGTGGGCTGTTTGAGGCTTTAAATCACCTCGGGGTATGAGCAAGCGGTGCATTTGACATGTGGTCGTCGCACGGTGGCGCTGGCAGCAGTCCACATACGCAGAGGTGTGTTGGTACATGTCGAAGTGCGGTGCAGCGAGAAAGTGTGCAGACGTTTTCAGACAAGCTAATGGTGAGTGTGTGTTGAAAATGGCTCAAAGAGCACATATTGATGACGTTGTGAGGGCTAGAATACGAGGGCGACTGGAGGCTAGTCAAACACAGCAGGTCGTAGCACGGGCGCTCCGTGTGCCAAAAAGTGTGATCTCAAGATTATGGCAACGATTACAGCAGACAGGAAACGTGTCCAGGCGCTACAGTACGGGACGTTCACAGAGTACAACACCACAAGAAGACTGATATCTCACCATCAGTGCCCGCAGACGGCCACGGAGTACTGCAGGTAGCCTCGCTCGGGACCTTACCGCAGCCACTGGAACAGTTGTCTCGAGACACACAGTCTACAGACGACTGAACAGACATGGTTTATTCACTAGGAGACCTGCAAGGTGCATTCCACTGACCCCTGGTCACAGGAGAGCCCGTAAAGCTTGGTGCCAAGCACACAGTACATGGTCATTGGAACAGTGATACCAGGTATAGTCTGAACAGTAATTCTCACCGGGTATTCGTCTAGCGTGAACCAGGAACCAGATACCAACTCCTTAATAACCTTGAAAGGGACCTGTATGGAGGTCGTGGTTTGATGGTGTGGGGTGGGATTATGATTGGTGTACGTACACCCCTGCATGTCTTTGACAGAGGAACTGTAACAGGTCAGGTGTATTGGGACGTCATTTTGCACCAATATGTCCGCCTTTTCAGGGGTGCAGTGGGTCCCACCATCCTCCTGGTGGATGATAACGCATGGCCCCACAGAGGTGCCATCGTGAAGGAATACCTTGAAACAGAAGATATCAGGCGAATGGAGTGGCCTGCCTGTTCTCCAGATCCAGACCCCATCGAGCACGTCTGGGATGCTTTCGGTCGACGTATCGCTGCACGTCTTCAAACCCCTACGACACTTCAGGAGGACAGACACTGGTGCAAGAATGGGAGGCTATACCCCAGCAGTTGTTCGACCACCTGATCCAGAGTATGCCAGTCCATTTTGCGACCTGTGTTCGTGTCCATGGTGATCATACGCCATATTGATGTCGGGGTACATGCGCAGGAAACAGTAGCGATTTGTAGCACATGTGTTTTCTCAACTTATCGCCAATACCGTGGACTTACTGATCCGTGTCGTGTGCGTTCCCTATATGCCTATGCTATTAGCGCCAGTTTTGTGTAGTGCCACGTTGTGTGGCACCAAATTCTGCAATTATCCTTAATTTATGAGCATGAGTGTAGTTCAAAATTGTCGCAAAGAGGTAGATTGGAGGATGATAGCTTTGTATATAAAAAGATGTGCAATCTGTCTCACCTGTTGCGTTATGCGTGTTTTTCTTTGGAAGTAACAAACTCTCGTTGGGGTGAACACCTTGGCCACATTTCCCGATCGGAAGCCACGTTGGCATTAGTGATCCACAGAAGAAACTATCAGACTGAAATAAATAACAAGGAACCCTTTTTGTAGCATGAAAGAAGTTGTTTATCATCGACCTTGTAAAAATGATTACTTTCCATGCAAGTGAGGTAACATCACAGTATAAGTGACTTATCTACATCAGACGACTCAAAACAAAAAAGTTCTTACTAAAAAATAATGCAAGACGTTTGCTATGTTAATCTCACTGGCAACAGTGATGATGTGTATCAGGATTAGGGTGACCTCTTTTCTACAGGCAGCAGCGCTGTTCAAGGCAAAAAATATACAGTGGCCACTTTTCCCGCCTTGGCCTCTTCACAACGCCATTCGCTACCGATCGCGCTATGAATTGGTAACCCACATAAAATAGTATTTTATATTAATTAATAACAGTAATTAAAATATGAGACATGATCACAAATGGTTAATATATGTTTTGAGTGCCATTTTTCATGTGATGTTCTTTCAGGGTAGCCTAGCAGCAGGGTTGTTTCGAACTGAGTAGCGCTCCTACTGCCTGGTTCGATATGGAGCTGCAATTAATTCAGAACAGCTCTTCTAGCCCTAGAGCTTGTGCAGTGAGAGTTGTTTTCGCAAATAGTCGTTACTGATTGAGCACAGTTAAAATTTGCTGTAGACACCATTATGATTGGTTACTTGAGATCAATTACGTAAAACACCAATCGTAGTTTCTACAGTGACAGCCACGGGCACTTTTTACACTGCTTGGCAGAGCTAAAGTTTGGCTCGGGCAGCGATGGAACCTGCCGCTGTGTAAAGGAGGCACAGCAGATGTATTGAGGGCATAGAATACAGTCTTACAGAACAAGAATTGGTATTCACATTTTCTCTTCTGCCGATTAGGACAATGGTGCCCATACTCGAAGGCAGGGATTACAGTGTTAATTTGATGCTGCTAATGGACCAAGAACTACATACTACATGTAATATTCGTTGATTTAAAAGTAAATGCACGACATCTCAGAAAGAGAGAAAGAGAACAGTATCTATAACTGCGACACTGAACGAAATGTATAAAAATATAGTACAGTTACGTACACAGAGAAACCAAGAGAGGTCTACTGCCGGCCGCGGTGGCCGATCGGTTCTAGGCGCTACAGTCCGGAACCGCGCGATTGCTACGGTCGCAGGGATACTCGAAGGCAGGGATTACAGTGTTAATTTGATGCTGCTAATGGACCAAGAACTACATACTACATGTAATATTCGTTGATTTAAAAGTAAATGCACGACATCTCAGAAAGAGAGAAAGAGAACAGTATCTATAACTGCGACACTGAACGAAATGTATAAAAATATAGTACAGTTACGTACACAGAGAAACCAAGAGAGGTCTACTGCCGGCCGCGGTGGCCGATCGGTTCTAGGCGCTACAGTCCGGAACCGCGCGATTGCTACGGTCGCAGGGATACTCGAAGGCAGGGATTACAGTGTTAATTTGATGCTGCTAATGGACCAAGAACTACATACTACATGTAATATTCGTTGATTTAAAAGTAAATGCACGACATCTCAGAAAGAGAGAAAGAGAACAGTATCTATAACTGCGACACTGAACGAAATGTATAAAAATATAGTACAGTTACGTACACAGAGAAACCAAGAGAGGTCTACTGCCGGCCGCGGTGGCCGATCGGTTCTAGGCGCTACAGTCCGGAACCGCGCGATTGCTACGGTCGCAGGGATACTCGAAGGCAGGGATTACAGTGTTAATTTGATGCTGCTAATGGACCAAGAACTACATACTACATGTAATATTCGTTGATTTAAAAGTAAATGCACGACATCTCAGAAAGAGAGAAAGAGAACAGTATCTATAACTGCGACACTGAACGAAATGTATAAAAATATAGTACAGTTACGTACACAGAGAAACCAAGAGAGGTCTACTGCCGGCCGCGGTGGCCGATCGGTTCTAGGCGCTACAGTCCGGAACCGCGCGATTGCTACGGTCGCAGGGATACTCGAAGGCAGGGATTACAGTGTTAATTTGATGCTGCTAATGGACCAAGAACTACATACTACATGTAATATTCGTTGATTTAAAAGTAAATGCACGACATCTCAGAAAGAGAGAAAGAGAACAGTATCTATAACTGCGACACTGAACGAAATGTATAAAAATATAGTACAGTTACGTACACAGAGAAACCAAGAGAGGTCTACTGCCGGCCGCGGTGGCCGATCGGTTCTAGGCGCTACAGTCCGGAACCGCGCGATTGCTACGGTCGCAGGGATACTCGAAGGCAGGGATTACAGTGTTAATTTGATGCTGCTAATGGACCAAGAACTACATACTACATGTAATATTCGTTGATTTAAAAGTAAATGCACGACATCTCAGAAAGAGAGAAAGAGAACAGTATCTATAACTGCGACACTGAACGAAATGTATAAAAATATAGTACAGTTACGTACACAGAGAAACCAAGAGAGGTCTACTGCCGGCCGCGGTGGCCGATCGGTTCTAGGCGCTACAGTCCGGAACCGCGCGATTGCTACGGTCGCAGGGATACTCGAAGGCAGGGATTACAGTGTTAATTTGATGCTGCTAATGGACCAAGAACTACATACTACATGTAATATTCGTTGATTTAAAAGTAAATGCACGACATCTCAGAAAGAGAGAAAGAGAACAGTATCTATAACTGCGAAACTGAACGAAATGTATAAAAATATAGTACAGTTACGTACACAGAGAAACCAAGAGAGGTCTACTGCCGGCCGCGGTGGCCGATCGGTTCTAGGCGCTACAGTCCGGAACCGCGCGATTGCTACGGTCGCAGGGATACTCGAAGGCAGGGATTACAGTGTTAATTTGATGCTGCTAATGGACCAAGAACTACATACTACATGTAATATTCGTTGATTTAAAAGTAAATGCACGACATCTCAGAAAGAGAGAAAGAGAACAGTATCTATAACTGCGACACTGAACGAAATGTATAAAAATATAGTACAGTTACGTACACAGAGAAACCAAGAGAGGTCTACTGCCGGCCGCGGTGGCCGATCGGTTCTAGGCGCTACAGTCCGGAACCGCGCGATTGCTACGGTCGCAGGGATACTCGAAGGCAGGGATTACAGTGTTAATTTGATGCTGCTAATGGACCAAGAACTACATACTACATGTAATATTCGTTGATTTAAAAGTAAATGCACGACATCTCAGAAAGAGAGAAAGAGAACAGTATCTATAACTGCGACACTGAACGAAATGTATAAAAATATAGTACAGTTACGTACACAGAGAAACCAAGAGAGGTCTACTGCCGGCCGCGGTGGCCGATCGGTTCTAGGCGCTACAGTCCGGAACCGCGCGATTGCTACGGTCGCAGGGATACTCGAAGGCAGGGATTACAGTGTTAATTTGATGCTGCTAATGGACCAAGAACTACATACTACATGTAATATTCGTTGATTTAAAAGTAAATGCACGACATCTCAGAAAGAGAGAAAGAGAACAGTATCTATAACTGCGACACTGAACGAAATGTATAAAAATATAGTACAGTTACGTACGCAGAGAAACCAAGAGAGGTCTACTGCCGGCCGCGGTGGCCGATCGGTTGTAGGCGCTACAGTCCGGAACCGCGCGACTGCTACGGTCGCAGGGATACTCGAAGGCAGGGATTACAGTGTTAATTTGATGCTGCTAATGGACCAAGAACTACATACTACATGTAATATTCGTTGATTTAAAAGTAAATGCACGACATCTCAGAAAGAGAGAAAGAGAACAGTATCTATAACTGCGACACTGAACGAAATGTATAAAAATATAGTACAGTTACGTACACAGAGAAACCAAGAGAGGTCTACTGCCGGCCGCGGTGGCCGATCGGTTCTAGGCGCTACAGTCCGGAACCGCGCGATTGCTACGGTCGCAGGGATACTCGAAGGCAGGGATTACAGTGTTAATTTGATGCTGCTAATGGACCAAGAACTACATACTACATGTAATATTCGTTGATTTAAAAGTAAATGCACGACATCTCAGAAAGAGAGAAAGAGAACAGTATCTATAACTGCGACACTGAACGAAATGTATAAAAATATAGTACAGTTACGTACACAGAGAAACCAAGAGAGGTCTACTGCCGGCCGCGGTGGCCGATCGGTTCTAGGCGCTACAGTCCGGAACCGCGCGATTGCTACGGTCGCAGGGATACTCGAAGGCAGGGATTACAGTGTTAATTTGATGCTGCTAATGGACCAAGAACTACATACTACATGTAATATTCGTTGATTTAAAAGTAAATGCACGACATCTCAGAAAGAGAGAAAGAGAACAGTATCTATAACTGCGACACTGAACGAAATGTATAAAAATATAGTACAGTTACGTACACAGAGAAACCAAGAGAGGTCTACTGCCGGCCGCGGTGGCCGATCGGTTCTAGGCGCTACAGTCCGGAACCGCGCGATTGCTACGGTCGCAGGGATACTCGAAGGCAGGGATTACAGTGTTAATTTGATGCTGCTAATGGACCAAGAACTACATACTACATGTAATATTCGTTGATTTAAAAGTAAATGCACGACATCTCAGAAAGAGATGGGCCGCGCACTCCATGACATGACGCCTTAAACCGCGCGGCCACTCCGCGCGGCCACATACAAATCTGTTAAAAATATTTACTGCCTGATTATTCCTGAGCGCCGGACCGGTGTTGGAACACGAACCACCTGTCCTTACCAAATGAGCTGTCCATGTGCGACTCAGTCTGCAAATACATTTTTCTTACTTTTAGTTAGTATCACGGAACGTTGCAGGATAGCATGGGCATGGATGTGTGTGTTGTCCTTAGGTTAGTTAGGTTTAAGTAGTTCTAAGTTCTAGGGGACTGATGACCTCAGATGTTAAGTCCCATAGTGCTCAGAGCCATTTGAACCATTTTAGAGGTCTACTGAACAAACAGTGTTACAACAAAAATGCGTTGTAGTTCTCATAAAATAAATGTGAAATTCACGCCAGAGAGAAATTGATGTGTTTCACACAATTTAACTGACGAAAACCACAAAACCAAAAGTTAGACAGATAGATTCGCAAGTGTAATGGAAATGTGCCTTCTAACAGATGAGAGGCAAACGCAGTTTTTGGATGGACAGACTAGTAACGGTATCTATCACTTTATTCGTGTACAAAATCGTTGCGTAGACTACTTTTCATTCCGTAAGTAAAAACAAAATTGCATTATTTCAGAAAAAGGCCACTCTAGATGCCTTTAATATAGAAGGCAAAACGAGTCTGAAATATAAGTAAATATCATATTGCAGTAAGAGCAAGACATTTAACGTGACGAAGCAAATTCTTATATACTAGCTGCGGAAAATGATCACATATACAAATGTGTGTGCGAATTTCTAAGGGACCAAACTGCTGAGGTCATTGGTCCCTAGACTTACACACTACTTAAACTAACCTACGCTAAGAGCAGCACTCACACCCGTGCCTGGGGGAGGACTCGAACCTCCGGCGGGAGGGGCCGCGCACTCCGTGACATGACGCCTTAAACCGCGCGGCCACTCCGCGCGGCCACATACAAATCTGTTAAAAATGTTTACTGCCTGATTATTCCTGAGCGCCGGACCGGTGTTGGAACACGAACCACCTGTCCTTACCAAATGAGCTGTCCATGTGCGACTCAGTCTGCAAATACATTTTTCTTACTTTTAGTTAGTATCACGGAACGTTGCAGGATAGCATCATGGTATGCAGGGTATGAAGAAAACGATCGGGTACGAATAACAGGAACCCTCGTATGGAGCAGGAGAACCCTAAATCTGGAGACTGGACGAATGTCAGTTTGTTAATGACACTAGGAGCATTGTCGTGCACATGTTTAGCAATTTAACTAGTATAAAGGAGAACTTCAGCATGAAGTATAATATTAATAAGTTTATATGTATGGAAGATAGTGTTACATTCAATCGGGGCTTGGAAAGTATCGAGCGCTTCCAAGACAGCCAATAAACATTTACTTGTGAGCAATTAACCATCAATTTAAAATGAAAGCAATTTAGTTAGCATTTTTCCTAAACTATTTTGGTTTGTTTCATTGCTAGAACTTCCAGGTGACAGATCTAGAATTTACGTCAGTAAATTAAATTGGGTTTCAAAATCGATTTGTTGTATCAAAATAGTTTCAGTACAAATACCAGGTGCACCTACGTTTCAGCAAATAAATACCTGAAGCACGGCTTCATTTATGACCAGCCCTCTTTAAAGTATACACGGGAGATAGAATGAGACCTTGAAGAAATGACTTCAGCAGGGTTTCCTCATGGTTTACTAAATGACAACTCTCCTTAAAGGCGAATAAATGTGAGGTATTTCAGAGATAAAGAACCTGGAGGTATCATTCGGAAAACTATTCTGTGCTGGTGTCAGTCCTAGTCGAGGGAAAGGGAAATTTTATCAAAATTCAACGAAGGCGCAGTTGGGCGATGAAATCTGGGACGGCTGGCAGAGTGTGGTAACAGTCGACAGCCAGCGGGCCAGGCAAGGTAAACATGGCACTCACGGGCGCGGAGCTGCGACGGCGGTATTGCACGCACGATTTGTTTTGAGTGGAGCAACAATAAGGCAGGAAACTGCAGCGTTGCTTTAAGGTATTGCGATGTATGAGGCGGGGCACTAGGCCAGAGCCAAGAGTGGCGATTTGTAAGTGGCTGGTGTGTGGGAATTTATCCCTGCCATAGTTTCTGTCTCTCTCTGACACTTTGTCAGAAGCGAGGGAAAAACCAGTACAAATAGACGGTCAATTTTAGCTTGGGACAGAGTGTGGCAGGTCAGTCGAGCGTCAGGACAGACCTGTGCTGGTCTTCGCTCATAGGGGCCAGTCTGGCAGCTATATTGTAAGTATTCTGCATAAACTTGTATTCTGTTTTCTGTGTACTTGTTCGGGCTATATTCCGCTTCCGGGGACACAACACTGGGGTGGGAGGAACGGCAGCCTGGAACTTGGAGATCGCACAGTCTGCCTGAAAGAGGGCAGTGACAGCGGTCTGCCTCGAGTCCAGGAGGGGCTCGGTTCCAAAAAATGGCTCTGAGCACTATGGGACTTAACTTCTGAGGTCATCAGTCCCCTAGAACTTAGAACTACTTAAACCTAACTAACCTAAGGACATCACACACATCCATGCCCGAGGCAGGATTCGAACCTGCGACCGTAGCGGTCGCGCGGTTCCAGACTGTAGCGCCTAGAACCGCTCGGCCACTCCGGCCGGCTAGGGCTCGGTTCCACTCGAGTCTACGGGCCACCTGGCATACCAAGGTTTGGGACGAGGTGTATGCTACGGGAGGCGCAGCAGCGCTGCAACAGCGCCAGAGGTGGCGGCGGGTGTTGCCATCCAGCAAGCACCACTAGCAGCAAGTTGCGATACAGCGTCCAGGAGGGCGCGGGTTCGAGTCCGGTCCTGTCTTGGGGGCAGCGGCGGCCCAAGGACCATGGGTGACCAGTACATCTACCTTCGTCCCATGGCCGGACAGAGCAGGCCAAACAGGACAGAGGGCGGCGAGGACCAGGAACTGTAGCAGTCTCCTGAATCCTGAATCGCGGGTAGCAGCGCACCGCAAGTTGCAATGCATCGGTGAGGGGGAGGGGGGGGGGGGGCGACCGGGAGAGCGCAGCCGACTTCCAGCAGGGCGGCCTTGATGACGACAGCTGCGGCGTCGGCGTACCAGGAGTCTGCTGAGCTGCCTGACTCGCGGGACAGCGCGCGGGCGGCACGCCGACACTACGCTTCTCCCATCGAGTACTGTAAATTTAACGGAATAAACAAATGTTACCGAATACCGCTGTACCACTCTACACAGCCTGTTGACGCTCTTGAACTTGCTTGTCTTCCTGACAAATATGGCTCGGTGGGTCCCGGCTTCAGCTCTGCCAACAGGAGTCTAGGGTTCGAAGCACCGACCCCGTAACAATTAGGTACGAAATTTCTAGCGTCTGTCACATTGTATAAATAACTTATGGTCATTCTACGATCAATATAAAATGAAACTGGTTCACTATAGTTGAATTCCTTTATCTTGGCGGCTCGCGCATGCCCGCCCAGACGCGGGAGAGTGCTGCGTTGCCAGTTGCACACGACGCACGCGCCAATAGAAGCAGCGCCATAGTATAGCTAGTTTGCAAGCTTACGTTTAGGGGGGAGCGCGCAGTTCATGAAGTAAAGCCACCACGGCCGCATTAACCCTTTCGCTGTTACAAAGACGTGCGCTGTGCGCGATTTTGTCACTGCACTGCTCGCCTGTGCAGACACATGGTGTTCCCACTGCTTTGACACACTTATCATTCGATTCCACAAAAACTACTTGGCCCAAAAATTTGATTTTTAGATGTCTTCTTGACTGATACCTTCCCCCCATAAATGACTTAATTTTGTTTCGATGTTCAACGCAGTTATTATGCAGCATTAAATGTAGTAAACCATTGCACGAAATTTTGAAGAGTTTGCAGAGGTAGAAGTCCATAGCGTATATTTCCGTATGGTCGATTTTAGTTGCCACAATGTTGAGAATGAAATGTGGACAAGATACCTAAATTTCATATAAAATTTACTGTGTAACAATATCTCATTTAAGTACCACATAGGTGTCGTACGTAATATTGAGAAATGTTCCGTCTTTCGCGACTGTAACAAAAGTTTTATTCACACTGAGCACGTTTGACTTTATTTTAAAGCACTTCAATGAATCAAAAGGAAGTAGACAAAATACATTAAACAAAACTGTGGACTTACTAAAAAACATTAGGACTTGAATATACCGTCTATCAGTGAAGTGCTCTGAGCTATGTCAAATATAATTTTTGTGTGGGGCACACACAAACATCATTTATTTGCTAAAACACTGATCAGCCAACACAAACGTTGAATATTGTGTTACCGCAGCACAAAACTACGAAAGGTGACTTGACAATGGAGGAGACAAAATACTGTCCACTGAAGATGCTTCAAAAGAGAGAAACGCGTATGGTCTAAATAAGTCGCTTATTACAGTTGCAGAAGAGGAATATATTTCAGTACCATAGGTGAAACTGCGACTGTGGAACAAAAACAAGAAAGAGAACATGAGTACCATTGTGTATGTGCCATACCATCATTGATTGAAGTGCTTTAAAATAAAGCCAAACGCGTTCGGTGTAAATAAAACTTTTATTACAGTCGCGAAAGACGGAATATTTCTCAATATTACATACGACACCTATGTGGTACTTAAATTAAATGAGATATTGTTATACAGTAAATTTTATATGAAATTTAGGTATCTTGTCCACATTTCATTCTCAACATTGTGGCAACTAAAATCGACCATACGGAAAGTATACGCTATGGACTTCTACCTCTGCAAACTCTTCAAAATTTCGTGCAATGGTTTACTACAGTTAATGCTGCATAATAACTGCGTTGAACATCGAAACAAAATTAACTCATTTATGGGGGGAAGGTATCAGTCAAGAAGACGTGTAAAAATCAAATTTTTGGGCCAAATAGTTTTTGTGAAATCGAATGATAAGTGTGTCAAAGCAGTGGGAACACCATGTGTCTGCACAGGCGAGCAGTGCAGTGATGACAAAATTGCGCACAGCGCGGAATGCGGGGAGCACGTGTCTGCAGCAGCGGAAGGGTTAATGAAGAGACAAAGCACTAGAAATTTCAAAAAATTGCATTCAAAAGAATATAATTCATGAAGTAAGGCACTTCGATATTGTTTTTAAATAATTAAAATCTTGAGTTCCGCACAAGGTTTGAACTCATAACCTTACACGTAGAAGTCCAACACCTTAACCATTACGCTAACGCAGATCGTCTGCCTACAGAACACAGTGAGGAGTCTAACACGTTACGCAAAATACTGACAAACACTTTTGGTATGACTATGAATTACTCACGCTTCGTCGAAGTACAATAGGAAATAAACAATTACCGCTCTTCTTTAGTGCGAAAAAGCGGCTCGTGAGATTGATACAAACACCTTTCCTTCCTATCGCCTGAATTAGGAGTCTTATTGCTTGTTTGGTTTAATTAATTAATAGAATATGAAGCAATTGGTATAAAGAACGCTTTTTCCAAACTTTCTATAAAAGAAAGTCTGCTATCAAGACATTGCTTTTGTTCTATTACTTTATTTATGACGGAACGTTTCTAATACTGAAGACACTCGTCCTTGCTATGCACTGCAGTCGAGATCTGGCAACGTCGTTCTCTGTTCATTGGCTGACTGTGTTTTGTGACGTCAGATGCGCAGAACGAACCTAAACTCGGCCGCCAACATAAATGACGCGTACTTTAATATGAAAAATGAATGAAACACTTAGATCTATGGTAGAAACGGGAAACATGTGGCGTATTTGTGATGAGAATTGAGTGCAGGACGGTAGTGTGCCTTGTTCTAGAGTACTGGAAATGCGTTTTCTGTTTTCACCAAATATATCCGAGAGCAGACATCGAAGTTATTCATGACAGCTAAGCTAGGTTCGCAAAAGGCCAATATAGCTTGTACAAAAGTAGAACACATATTTATAAGCCACTCTGATGGCTTTAGACTAAGAAATGCTATGCAGACCTCGCTATACTTTGTTGAATGAATTTAAGGAATCAGTATTTCAGGTGCACTGCACCACAGTTCTGCTGTCTTTATCGTATATCACGCGTTGTGGTCATCTGAATCAAGTAACAGGGATTGGGGCGGCTGTGGAGAACACGGAAAGCCATTTTTGCCTCCACTCTGTTGACTGATGAAACGTCACAGATAATGACTAACACTGATCATCTCAAATTTAACTCGAGTTGGAGCTATACGTATATAAGTGGTTCTTTTGAGTGGTGTTATTTATTATAATCAGTATTCGACATGGAATTTTGGTTGATGTTGCCAGTTAAGGTGAAGCTACAGGAGATAGCTTTCCATGATTATGCAGGTGTATAGTTTGTGGATACGCAGTAGTTACACTATAAGGTATATGCCTGTTGATGAGGCCATCAAAGCTTCGAAATCGTTCGTAATAAATGAACGTAATCAAATACATCTATTTGGAATTTTACAAATGGTTCAAATGGCTCTGAGCACTATGGGACTCAACTTCTGAGGTCATTAGTCCCCTAGAATTTAGAACTAGTTAAACCTAACTAACCTAAGGACATCACACACATCTATGCCCGAGGCAGGATTCGGACCTGCGACCGTAGCGGTCTCCCAGTTCCAGACTGCAGCGCCTAGAACCGCACGGCCACTTCGGCCGGCGGAATTTTACATCTACATCTACATCTACATCTACATCTACATGGTTACTATGCAATTCACACTTAAGTGCCTGGCAGAGGGTTTATCGAACCATTTTCATACTACTTCTCTACCATTCCACTCTCGAAAGGTGCGTGGGAAAAACGAACACCTAAATGTTTCCGTTCGAGCTCTGATTTCTCTTTTTTTTATTATGGTGATCAATTCCCCCTACGTAGGTGGGTGTCAACAACATATTTTCGCATTCGGAAGAGAACGCTGGTGATTGAAACAAAGGAAATAGTTATTACACGCAACAATAGGATCTCAGCTGACGTCCTCATGTCTTCAGTAAAATGGAAAATGAAAATAAGCTTTAGTACTTGTCTCTCATAACCATTTGCCATTTGTTAAGTCAAATTCTTCTTTAACGAGTTGCTTTTTTCCGTAGTAGATCGCATGAACTACAGGAAATTATGAAATGCAGTTCTTATCCAGAAACATGTTTACATTTTTATTCCTTAATGAAACAGTTGTTAAGAATGTAATGGAATGTGTGGTTCGCGCCATTCAGAGTTCGTGTGAAATGAATAAATAATGGTCAGAAACATTTGACATCGTTGTCGCGTCGGCTGGTTCCACGCAATCTGTGATAATGGACAGTCAGTGAAAGCGCGTAATGGAATCTCTGGCGTAATGGAAAGAGGCAATTAAAGTTAAGTGCTGTAGTAATTATGCAGAATCAAGGGGAATTAAAATGCAACAAAGCGCTGTCGGCGAAGGCGCAATGATTAATAACTGTGGCGCTGCGCTCTTCTCGCTATGGCGTAGCGAGCTCCAGACTCCTTTGTCTATGTTGCTGGGGCGTGCAGCTCTGAAAACTTAATAACATCGCAGATACGTGGGCCAGTTTGATCCATACTTCACTATATTAGTTTCATCGTTTTATTTTCGTGTGATTCCTCATAGATATGCAGTAATAAAAATAAAATCGAACGTAATACACTGCGCACAACTAAACGTACTTTATGAAATGCAGTACTTATTTCCCATCGCGACGTATAAGCTTGAAATTTAGTTCAAAGACGCCTACAACCTTCCTCTGTAGTGATGCACAAGCGTGGCGCCCTGCGAACTCACCCTCGGGCTGGGCGACGCTTCAAACAGCAACGTGTCGAGACAGGTCGGAGCTCAGGAGTTCAAGTGAGGTGTAAGATGGGTTAATTGTGTAACATTCGCACCAAATTTCGCCGCAGTTCTTCTCAACGCCACCGTCACTTGACGGGAACGTCGCCGCACCCACTCTTACCCGTGTTGTACCCCTTCTTTTGACGCCTCTGTGATGACGTTCAGAACCGCAACGACGAGCGTTTAAATCAGGTCGTCAATAGAGCCACCATAAGGGGCTGTTCGAAACCATTCAATGAAAACTGAACGCGATCCGAAGCGTCAAATAGTGCTTATTCTTTTTCAACCCTGCTGTTCTGCGGCCTTGTTTAGCGTGATCATTCTGGGATCTGACACTGACACATGCATCAATAAAACGGCAAAGACGTCCCCCCTCCCCCACACGTTCATGAACACTGTCAGTGTCACATGACGACTACATCTACATCTACATCTACATCTACATTTATACTCCGCAAGCCACCCAACGGTGTGTGGCGGAGGGCACTTTACGTGCCACTGTCATTACCTCCCTTTCCTGTTCCAGTCGCGTATGGTTCGCGGGAAGAACGACTGTCTGAAAGCCTCCGTGCGCGCTCGAATCTCTCTAATTTTACATTCGTGATCTCCTCGGGAGGTATAAGTAGGGGGTAGCAATATATTCGATACCTCATCCAGAAACGCACCCTCTCGAAACCTGGCGAGCAAGCTACACCGCGATGCAGAGCGCCTCTCTTGCAGAGTCTGCCACTTGAGTTCGTTAAACATCTCCGTAACGCTATAACGGTTACCAAATAACCCTGTGACGAAACGCGCCGCTCTTCTTTGGATCTTCTCTATCTCCTCCGTCAACCCGATCTGGTACGGATCCCACACTGATGAGCAATACTCAAGTATAGGTCGAACGAGTGTTTTGTAAGCCACCTCCTTTGTTGATGGACTACATTTTCTAAGGACTCTCCCAATGAATCTCAACCTGGTACCCGCCTTACCAACAATTAATTTTATATGATCATTCCACTTCAAATCGTTCCGCACGCATACTCCCAGATATTTTACAGAAGTAACTGCTACCAGTGTTTGTTCCGCTATCATATAATCATACAATAAAGGATCCTTCTTTCTATGTATTCGCAATACATTACATTTGTCTATGTTAAGGGTCAGTTGCCACTCCCTGCACCAAGTGCCTATCCGCTGGAGATCTTCCTGCATTTCGCTACAATTTTCTAATGCTGCAACTTCTCTGTATACTAAAGCATCATCCGCGAAAAGCCGCATGGAACTTCCGACACTATCTACTAGGTCATATATATATATATATATATATATATATATATATATATATATATATATATATATATATATTGTGAAAAGCAATGGTCCCATAACACTCCCCTGTGGCACGCCAGAGGTTACTTTAATGTCTGAATACTTTAAAAATGAACAGAGAAAACGCATGACGAGGGTCCTAGGTGGCTGCAGGTAGGGAACCACTTGACACCTCTCCATTCCGGCATGTCCACTAACAGGTGACCAGACGCTCTCAGGGCTTTTTCCTCTGAGCAAGTACGTTTCTAAAGTGTTCGACAAACGTAAACGGCTGGCACTGACAGCATTGCAGAGATGAGGAGTTTTATTCACGAAAGTGTCGAGGTTCCAGCCCTTCTGTGATCACGCCACAGGAGAGTGCAAAAGAGGAGGGATTCTTCGGATTGCTTTCGAATGTACTTGAATAGTTTTGAACGGTTCTTTGTGGTTACATATTGTACACCACAGCAAAAATTGTTATCACTCTTCACTCCAAAGTGGTGCTATCACGTCCAATGGAGTTTCTGGTCCACGATGTCTTTAGAGACGGGTTAAAGCATCCACGGGGTGAAAGCAGTGTCAAATATTCTCAACAATGTCGTCCTGTTGTTCATCGCATTGTAAACAGTAGTTTTCGTCGACGAAATGTGTCGGAATCAACTCCTTAAAGAAGGGGTGGTTTCGCTGACGCCCATCACGCCAGTAGTAGGGCAAAGACAACACCACTCTGCTCTGCAATGTTGCTAAATTTAATCAAATGGCGGATCCAAGTTGGCAGCCATAGATATGGCAATGTCGCAAAGACGTCATTGTGAGAAATTCAAATTTTGGCGGAAAAATAGGTCAATTGGGTCACCTCCACTAAACTATCCCCAACCTCCCTCACCTCTGATCCCCTCTCCTATCTGGAAATTGGCGGGAAAAGACCCAGTCTGTGCTGGACTGCTGGATAGATTGGGCATAAGTCTTTATTTTATATACATGGTTTATTTAAACAATTTGAGTTGTCAGAGACAGTATCTGCATCCAATGTGTTCACCTTGAGGTCCGGAGTCCAACTGATGTAGTTCACAACACCACCACCAGAGGGCGCTGTCGAACCTCTCCCACTCCCCTGTCATGACATAATCCAAGCTGCTGGTCCAGGAAAAAATGGTGGGAAATTCGCTCAGTCTGTGTCCAGCTGTTGGACTGGGAGGACAGGTGTAATTGTTTACTGTGTGTACTATGCGTTAAACTCCTCCTTCTCCAGCACAGACATCTCATCCATTGAACAGGTATGTTAGCCGTTATCATGCATCTGAGGACGGTGTCCATAGCCATCCACTCGATGTATGGAAGTAACTGATATTTGGTGCATGTGTGAACAAGACAGACATGATCCATCATCAAATAATGAAGATGCAGCAGGATGGGGTAAGTTACACTTTGAAACTCAAGCTGATAAATGCATGTGCAGTAACTGTAGGTAATTTGGTGAAAGTCCAGTCAGTCTTCCGAAGCGCAAGAGGGAAGACGTTCATCCCAGAATCCCCACGACCACTGGAAGAGACTAGCTCATGGTAACGCCACGTGGTAGCCACAGAGGAGGCCGCATGCTAAGTACTCACTGCAGAGTTGGAAATACGTGCAGGGAGTTATTAAATCTACCGTTTATGCTGGCACGTGGCGCCGTTGTCGCCAGTCGCTTTTTTGTATTCATTTAAGATCTCTGCGATCGACTCTGTATCGCATAGCTGCGATTTTCCTCTTTGGTGGCTTTTTGGCTATTTAAGCGCACGACGTTGTGGGGAGAGGGCTAGTTTTGATCTGTTGGTTGGCGCTCCATTGTGCAGTCTGGTTGTCGGTGGTCGCTATTTGCGTATGCTGTGCCTCTTTCTGCCTTGTGGGCAGTGGGGCTGAAGACGGAGATGTGCGTGCAGTCGGGAGTGTGTACCGAATCTAGTGAGAGGGCTATGGTCTCGTCTGTGCTGCTAGACGATGTGAACATGTGAAAGTGGATTTGGAGTGTATCAGCCTGCAACCGGAGACGCTACAGAATCGAACGGTGGGAATTATTCAGCTTCTTTAAGTCCTGCTGTATATGAGTATGTAGAATTTCGTTTTGTTTGCAGATAACGGCTCTCCTAGTGTTTGGACGCCCATGTTCAAATGGCTCTGAGCACTATGGGACTTAACTTCTGAGGTCATCAGCCCCTATAACTTAGAACTACTTAAACCTAACTAACCTAAGGACATCACACACATCCATGCCCGAGGCAGGATTCGAACCTGCGACCGTAGCGGTCGCGCGGTTACAGACTGTAGAGCCTAGAACCTTTCGGCCACTCCGGCCAGCTCGCCCATGTTATCTGTTTCATATTGATTGCTGGTGCACAGCTTATTGAACAGTGGTTTGCCTGTTACAGACGCACTTGAGATATTGGCAAGCAGTGTATATCTAAGTGAGTGCCTGGCACTCCGAAATAATGTATATCTAAGTGGGTGCCTGTACTACGAAATAACAACAGGTTTGATTTTCTGGCACTTCTTTCTGCCTTTTGCTATTAAGTGTAATCCACGTATAGTGGCATTCTTTTGTAAAATTAAGAGGCTTATGACTCTGTTTTTCTTTATGATTATAAGACAGAGAATGTGTTCTCGTTTCTACACATTCTGCAGTGTTCTGGTGGTGAATGTTTAGGTATCATGGTTCCTGTGCAAAGGCAGTGTGAACTGTTGTCGTAGACAGTGATTGCAAGAGATTTAATTTGGCTGTTTTGAAATTTTTCTGTTGTTTTAAGGATTGTATTGGTCTGGATACTGCCCAGTTGCTGCGTGGTTTTATATTGTTGTTCCAGTGGTATAATCAGGGGTGCGCACCGTCCGTAGTAGCTGGTCGTTTAACTGGGGAACGACGCCTTGACGGCAGCCAGCGAATTGCAACCGATAGCGCGGTCGCTGTGTTAATCAGCAAACTCCAATTTTTCGCGAATTTAAGTTCAGTATTTTATTATTTGTTCCTGGTGACACCGAGGCGTCTGTCTTTCTTTCTTCACCGTTCTTTTCAGCTTTCATTCAGGCTCGATCTGAGTTGTAGTTTCCGTGTACCTCTGATATGTCATTACTTATCACCGAAATTTTGTAATACCTGAAAGACGCCTTTCGTTGTATTGGGTGTTTAGTATCTTATTCAGGAAGAGAAATTGTGAGTTTTTTCTGGTGTTATATTTTAAAAGTGTGGGAGTAAACCATTTATTGTTTGTATATTTCTTAAGATTTATGTAAAGAGGGTTATAAAATTATTTATTGTTTGGGGTGGGCTTTGACACCCTAGACATTTTGTCTGTTTAGTAATGATTCAAATTTTAGGGCAATTATGTATATTATTCTGGAGTAACAGTTTGCGGTTGTTATGCAATTGATAAATAAAATCTATTGGAAATTACGTGCTAAAGTTTGTGTTTGATTGGTTATTATTGCCTTGTCTTTATTGAGTTGAAGTATCCTTGAGCGTGTGTTCCAAGTCTCATAAACAATGTGCGGAATATTGTCACATACATAACTTGAAGTTGCCGCGGGAACTAAATGTCTCACTGCACAAAGAGAGAGAGAGAGAGAGAGAGAGAGAGAGAGAGAGAGAGAGGGAGGGAGAGAACTTTGCAGATAACGCAAAAATATTTAAACAATATGCGATGTAAATACACGTTTTATTCTGAGGAATATCACAACTACCACACTTGAACATGGACTCTAAAAGATGATCGCGGCACGCTTGTGAAATCACCCCTGACACACTTCATGCGCTTTATGAGATATATCACAGCCTTCCTTGTCTTGGAGCACGAGTTGCTAAAACCGACTGAATATGTCTCTAAATACGCTTTCAAAAAACATCGCTGCACAGTACTTTGCTTCAATTTCGCGATGTATATCGCCACACTTTTGAAACCTCCCTGAGACACTTCACACTTGTTTGTGGGAAACAGATCCCGAAACCGATATCAGTTGCAATATTTGATTTTACATGCCAAAACGACGGTATTTGGGAGTCGAAATAAATATCTCTGTAACTTTAAACAGGTCGCTCACAGCTATTCGAGTTTTAGCTGCTTGTTCGAAGCTCCTACCAGAGAGACAGAGAAAAATTTCTGAATCCTACAGCTGCTGCGCTGTTCATCACTTTTCTGAAACAGTAAGTGGCCTTAGTTTATATTCTTTGCTGGAGTTAGAGAAACAACGTCCCCGACTCCAGCAAAAAATATAAACTAAGACCACTTACCGTTTAAGCAAAGTAATGAACAGCGCAGCAGCTGTAGGATTCAGAAATTTTTCTCTGTCTCTCTGGTAGTAGCTTCAAACAAGCTGTTAAAACTCGAAAAGCGGCGAGCGTCCTGTTTAAAGTTACAGAGATATTATATCGACTTCCAAATACCGTCGGTTTGGCATGTAAAATCAGATATTGGTTGATATCGGTTTCAGGATCTGTTTCCCACAAACAAGTGTGAAGTGTCTCAGGGAGGTTTCAGAAGTGTGGCGATATACATCGCGAAATTGAAGCAAAGTACTGTGCAACAATGTTTTTTGAAGGTGTATTTAGAGACGCATTCAGTCGGTTTTAGTAACCTGAAGCAACTCGTGCTCAAAGACAAGGAAGTTATGGTATATCTCATAAAGCACGTGAAGTGTGTCAGGGGTGGTTTCATAAGCGTGCCACTATCTTATTTTAGAGTCCATGTTCAAGTGTGGCAGTGGTGGTATTCCTCAGAATAAAACGTGTATTTACATCGCATATTGTTTAAATGTTTTCACGTCATCTGCAAAGCTCTCTCTCTCTCTCTCTCTCTCTCTCTCTCTCTCTTTCTCTCTGTCTCTCTCTTTGTGCAGTGGTACATTTAGTTCCGGTGACACTTTCAAGTTATGTATGGACGTATTCTGCACATTACTTAAACACCAGATTTAATAACCCCCAAAGCACTTCGTCTTTGACAACAAAGGGTACCTGTGCACTGGGGTTGGGAAGGAGGAAGACTGTAGGTATTTCCCATGTGATATGGAGTACTTAATGCATGGCCACCTATGTGTCACGTGCCTGTCATGTTGCCTCTCTTCCAGTGGACATGGAGACTCTGGGATGAACGTCTAGCCGCTTGAGCTTCGGAAGACTGACTGGACTTTCACCAAATTACCTTCAGTTACAGCACGTGCATTTATCAGCCTGAGTTTCAAAGTGTAACTTATCCCCATCCTGCTGCATCTTCATTATTTGATGATGGGTCATGTTCATCTTCTTCATACATGCACCAAATATCACTGGTTTCCAAACATCATGTGGGTTGCTATGGACACAGTCTTCAGCTACATGATAACAGTTAGTATACCTGTTAAATTCCTCTTCCTTCAGCACAAACATCTCATCCATTGAACACATAGTACACACAGTAAACAATTACGCCTGCTCTCCCAGTCTCCAGACCGCCATCTTGGATTATGTCATGACAGGGGAGTGGGGGATGGTCATCAGCACCCTCTTGTGGTGTTGTTGTGAACTATATCAGTTGCATTCCGGACCTCAAGGTGAACACATTGGATGGAGATACTGTCTCTGACAACTCAGATTGTTGAAACAAATAATGAATACAAAATAAAGACTTATATCCATCCTATCCAGCAGTCCAGCACAGGCTGAGTACTTTTCTACGAATTTCCAGATGGTAATGGGAGGGCAGGGGGTGGGTTTAGGTTAGTGGCGGTAGTCCAATTGATCAGTTTTCCCTCCAAAATTTGAATTTCCCACCATGACGACACTTCGGCGTTGTCATAGCCGCCATCTTGGATCCGCGATCTTGAATAAATTTACCAACAATGCAGAGTTGCGTGTTGCTCTCTTTGCCCTACTACTCATGCCACCCTGAAGCCTTCTCGTATTGATTTTGAGTGGTGGTGTGTCTGAAACGTTTTCCTCAGCCATGCATAATAACGACGTGACTGCAACGCTAGGTGTCGTGGTTTAACCTCTACTGTGGAGGCCTCAAAGGAAGGGATGAAATGTGGCAACGAGGTGGTGCGGCGACCTTCCCATGGTGTAACACGTACGCGGTGACAGTGGGCAGAATCTTGGTGAAATTCGTTGCGAATATGACATCATTAATCCACCTGGCAACTCATATCAACTTCTGAGTTCTGGCCTTTTTTTCACATGTGGCGACACCTTATTGTTTGAAGCGTCACCGAGAGCGAGTTCGACGCCACAGAGATCCATGTTCCTGCATCTTTACAGGGGAAGGCTGTAATCACCTTTGAGGGAAATTTCAAACATATCCGTCACAGTGGGAAATAATTATGCTGCTTCGAAAAAGTGACCCTTTAACTCTGTTGCGTAGTAAAAAAATGGCTCTGAGCACTATGGGACTCAACTGCTGAGGTTATTAGTCCCCTAGAACTTAGAACTAGTTAAACCTAACTAACCTAAGGACATCACAAACATCCATGCCCGAGGCAGGATTCGAACCTGCGACCGTAGCGGTCTTGCGGTTCCAGACTGCAGCGCCTTTAACCGCACGGCCACTTCGCCCGGCTGTTGCGTAGTATATTTTATACAATATGCAACGTTATCGAAGTCTTCCTGACACACAGAGCTCAATACCTTATTGTATATGCTGAGGAACACTGAAATTTCAGTATACATACATCGTATGTAAGAATGAACTTATTCAAATAACCTTGTTATATCACAGCTCACATGTGTGCCACCTAACACAGTCCGTTTCAAGTTACTGTAGAGCTATGCTGCTGAGAATTTCACTTGTCAACAACGAAAGAAAAAAATGAGAGATATTTTTCTTGCTCTCTTGTCTGGCTGAAACCGTACCCAGCAGACGATAATCGAGAACAGAGCTCGTGTCTGTAATCAATTTTGATGAAATATTCGCGTTACCTACATTATATCGAGCATAACCATTAACGATATCTTTGTCCCAAGCAATGTAATCGCAGACATCCCAGCAGCCTTACAGCAAAAAAAAGAGGACATGGATAAAAATAAGTTTAATATTAGAGTCTGTAAACTGTCTCTTCTCACAACAGCATTGAAGCACTGAAATAACAAAATTTTATTCAAGCTAGCCTCACGAGAGTCAGTGCGCTCGTTCCAGACTACCTGCAATAGAAAAACTGTATGACATCATGGAAACTGGAATTTAGGACCTCTGAGACGGAAAAAGAGAGAATCAACCTTGCATCTGCCTCAACGGATGAGGAATCCGCCTGAAGCCCATACCTTGCATACCTGCCAGTAGGAGAACTTGGAACTAAACGGGATTCCGATAGAGGGCAACTGCTGCTCCTATTTGGCAAATATGCATACGAATTGTTGCATCTGCCTCAACGGATGAGGAATCCGCCTGAAGCCCATACCTTGCATACCTGCCAGTAGGAGAACTTGGAACTAAACGGGATTCTGATAGAGGGCAACTGCTGCTCCTATTTGGCAAATATGCATACGAATTGACATTAAAACCTAATATACAAGCGACTTGATATTAAAACCTAATACACATGCGAGTACCCAGAAGATAATAATGTTACTTAGTACACCTATGCACCATTAGCAGGTATGCAAATATTAGAGTTGCAATTCCCTGTGTCCTATCCTTACCATGCCAGTTAGAATATATAAAGGTGCACGAATGGCGTCAGATATAAAGCGATAACTGTAAAGAATACGGAGATATAGTGGACTCATATGAGACAGCATTATCAGCACCTAACGGAGTTTGAAAGGAGCTTTTTTATGGGTCTCCATTTGACTCGTTGGTTGAGTAGCAATATCCAGACTCATGGAGCATCCGTATATGACTGTGGGCCAATGTTTGACTGTAAGGGAGCATGAGGCAAGGGTCCGGTCGATCACGTCTGACCAGTACAGGGAAGGACTGCGGTACTGATATCGAGGACGTCGTAACCCCTTCGCAGCGGCCATCTGGGAACAAGTAATGGACTCCCTGCAACATCCTGTGTCATCTCCCACCACTGATCGGAGACTATAAGCAGCCAGATAAGCAAATTACCGCCTGTGTATACACCATACACAAAGGACGGCATCTGGAGTAGGAAACATGGACTGCTGATGAATGGCGTTGCATTTTTTTCAGCGATTAATTGTGGCTCTGCACCACTCCAGATGACCATCGTCGGAAAATATGGCATTGACCTGAGGACAGGTCCCATTCTTCCAGTATTTTGTAGAGGCACAACGGTGATTTTCCTGATGTAATTGTGTGGTGAGCCATCGAGCATGACTTCAGCTCACGGCTGGTAGTAACTGAGGGTACTCTGACGTTACAATGGTATGTCACAGATACCCTGCTCCCTCATGTGTTACCCCCACATGAGACAATATCATGGAGCCATTTTTCAAGAGCACAATGCTTGTCCACTCATGGCACCTGTCTCTACGAAGTGCCTACGTGATATTGAAGTATTCCCATGACCAGATAAGACACCCAGATCTGCTCCGATAGAACATGTAAGGGACGAACTCAGAGTCTCCTCCATCGCAGCACCAGAATCCAGGATATTAAGCACCAGTTACAATACTTCTGTCCAGATCGGCCTAGGTGATATAGAGGCTTCTTGATACTTTTCCAGTCATATGAGAGCCGTCTAGGCCAGAGGGGGTTCAACGCTCACACTGCCAAGTCATTGGTATATTTGACTCGATTTTATAACCACTGAAATAATGTAATCTGTGAAGTTTCATTTTGTTTCCTCCTCCACTTCTGTGTGTTTCACTTTTTTGTCAGGCAGTTTCTAACGTAACATGTAAAGACGTAATTATGCATTACTACTGAGCCTGAAAAACGTAATTATGCATTTGTAATGAATCGACATCATGATGCAGCAAGCTGTCATCTCATACTTCACCAATGTCCAGGACGCTTCGGTGGTTGTAACGGAACTGGAGAAATGAGTGGCACAAAATTGGTTTCTAGTATGAAAGGAATCTGCATAGGCGTCACTGATGGGCGTTTGTGAGTGCGGCACCGGCTAGGAAAGCTTTAAGTAGCAGAGTATATCAGGCAGCGATATACACAACCAAATATGTGCATCTAAATGTGGACAGCCACGACCACCTCCTCTGATGACTGTAGCACGAACACTGAACACTGCGAGAGATGTTCCTGTGCAGCAGGAAAACATCCGTGCACAAATTCCTCGCGTTTCGCAGCACGATCTCCAATGTGTCCTCTGACTTTCTTGAATCGTTACAGTCAGCGTGCCTGACGCTCACTAAGCACTCATAGGGTACTACTGTGGTTGCATGTGTTTCAGCCGACGTTGCGGAGAATATACCACGTTGAACCGCGACAACAAGTCTAATGCTGACTCCGAAGGTTACAGACATATCGTCTGTCATGGTTTGTACGTACGATCGCTGGAGTGCATAGTACCTGCAGAAGGCTATTTGGATGGTGCAATTGATGTCGAAGACAGACTGTTCACATGTGTAACACTCTGTGTTAATGTTCAAGTAGAATGCACAACTTACACACTATCTGAATAAAATTTCATTTCTGTAACAACACTGCTTCGGTGCTTTTATTTTTATCTTACCTCCAGTGTATAACTCATTGGATAAATACTGACGCAATAATTTCCGAGAAGAATGTTGTTACACTTCTAAATACATATAATAAATATTTAAAGCGTAATTAGTCACAATGCATTTTGGGAAAATTGCAGTTTACTCTCGTATTCTTTGACTACGTACACATAAAAATCACTTAAAAAGGGAAACGGTAGATAAAGATTGTATTGTTTTTATTCACAGATTAATTTCATAGATACCCGCAAGATTTGGTTTACCACGCATCAGCAAGGCAATAAACCTGTAGATAATGCATAGCTCGTATATTGTCCACTATAATGTATTCAGCGAGTGATAATTTTACGGATTCTGTGCCGATTTATCGCTGTCTATCAAAACACGCAGGTGACGAAAACAGATGAAGCCAATGTCACGGATCAGTACGGCTATGTCTGTTTTTGTTTGTCATGTACACTGAAGAGCCAAAGAAACTGGTACACCTGCCTAATATCCTGTAAGGCCCCCGCGAGGAAGCAGAAGTGCCGCAACACGACGTGGCATGGAGTCGACTAATGTCTGAAGTAGTGCTGGAGGGAATTAACACCATGAATCCTGCAGGACTGTCATAAGGTCCGTAAGAGAATCAAGATGTGGAGATTTCTTCTGAACAGCACGTTGCAAGGCACCGCAGATATGTTCAATAATGTTCATGTCTGGGGAGTTTGGTGGCTAGCGAAAGTGTTTAAACTCAGGAGAGCAGGAGAGTGTCCCTGGAGCCACTCTTTAGCAATTCTGGACGTGTGGGGTGTCGCATTGTCCTGCTGGAATTGCTCAAGTATGTCAGAATGCACAATGGACATGAATGGATGCAGGTGATCAGACAGGATGGTTACGTCCGTGTCACCTGTCAGAGTCGTATCTAGACGTATCAGGGGTCCTATATCACTCCAACCGCACACGCCTCACACCATTACAGAGCCTCCACCAGCTTGATCAGTCCCCTGCTGACATGCAGGGTCCATGGATTGTTCAGGTTGTCTCCATACCCGTACACGCCCATCCACTCGATACAATCTGAAACGAGACTATTCCGACCAGGCAACATGCTTCCAGTCATCAACAGTCCAATGTCGGTGTTGACGCGCCCAGACAAGGCGTAAAGCTTTGTCTCGTGGAGCCACCACGGGTACACGAGTGGGCCTTCGGCTCCGAAAGCCCATATCGATGATGTTTCGTTGAATGGTTCGCACTCTGACACTTGTTAATGGCCCAGCATTGAAATCTGCAGCAATTTGCGGAGGGGTTGCATTTATGTCACGTTGAACGATTCTCTTCAATCGTCATTGGTCCCGCTCTTGCAGGATCTTTTTCCAGCCGCAGCGTTGTCGGAGATTTGATGTTTTACGGGATTCCTGATATTGACGTACACTAGTAAAATGGTCGTACGGGAAAATCCCCACTTTATTGCTTCCTCGGAAATGCTGTGTCCCATCGCTCGTTCGCCGCTATAACATCGTCTTAAAACTCACTTAAATCTTGATAATCTGCCATTGTAGCAGCAGTAACCGATCTACCAACTGCACCAAACACTTGTTGTTTTATATAGGCGTTGCCGACCGCAGCGCCATATTCTGCCTGTTTACATATCTCTGTATTGTACCAGTTTCTTTGGTACTTCAGTGTATTATGTACTGCACTCGGGACAAATAAATGATGGTGTATTTTTGTCAGCAGTACCTCAACAACTGAATTTCTACTGTCGTCTCGAAGACGAGGTAAGGTTTATCTCACAGTCTCCACTGTTTCGGAGTAGTGACATTACTTTATCGCCAGAGAAAAATTTTAGTAACAGATCCATTCCTAATAGTTTTTCCGTGTTTTATCTGTGGAGTCACTCTGCATCCTCAGCGTAACCAATGAATAATTTAACGAGTCTGTGTTGCTGGGCGAGTCCTTTCAGCAAAAGCCTAATATCTCATATTTAACTGCAGCGGAAAGTGGACGTAGTAGGTACGCTACATAAGATGTTGCAGATTTGAACGCCACGCAACAAACAACACAACAGTTGCTGCTCGTGGAATACTCAAAGTGTAACAACATGATCTGAAGTGTCGCAGAGGGCAGACAGGCAACACTAGATTTCTGACAATCACAGCGTCGTTGACTGTTTTCAGATCAAGCAAATGATTTTCATATACATGCCTCATGATGAAACAGACCAGACAGACAAAAAACATAGAGGGTATCAACCTGAAATACCATGGTATTTGGTTTGATGTGATATGAATCACAATCTTCACCATGTCACGAGGTTCAAGTTATCAGACTTTCTACAGCATCATCGATCTTTTCATATTTTGTGCCAAACTTTCCATCACCAGATACGAATGCAGCAGTGAAAAACTAAAATTTTTAGTTTAAAGTTTGCTTATCATACTACACACTGCCATGTTAACGTAATTTGTACGATCTTTTTGTAGTGAATAACTTCATCCCTCAAGTGTTATTCTGGAAGGTCTCAAAGAACTATATACATTTTCGTCTACAGCTATATACATATTCTGTGGATCAGTATAAAAGGAGCGCTAGAGGTTATATTAAATGTTAGCGTATATTACGGACTTTACTCTCGAATGTATATGATTTCTTCTTATGAATACGTTTTTAGGTGATTAATAAGGGATATCTGTGATTTACACATTATACCACCGTGTTCACATGAAAACGCGACGAGATCATAGTGTAATTAGCCGTATTTTCTCGTTCTTCCTCATGGTACTCCTCGTGCAATTTCCACTGCAGCACTAAATTTTAAATTTCAATACAGTTGTCGAATCTCTCGTGAGGAATTTGTCAGCAATAATGGACTGTATTCCAGTCAGCATTGTCAAAAGGTTTCTCTACATCTACAATTCTATATAAACATAGATTTTCTTCTTATAACCTACCTTCTAAGAGAAGTCGCAGGGTCAACATTGTGACATGTTTCAATAACGTTTCCCTGGATCTTTCTCTGGTCTTCCTCGAGGCCGGGCTCTACAAGTTTTTACGTTCTTTTGTAAACAATTCGCTTCAGTCTTTTGCGACCATGATTTATTAAACCGATGGTTTGGTAATATTCGCATATTTCCGTCTCTGTCATGTATGAAACTGGAATTATTACGTTCTCGTGAAGTCTCCAGATAATTCACTTGTCCCACGTATCTTGCACATCAAGTGGAATTGTTTTGTCATGGCTGGTTCTTGCAACAATCTCAATAATTCTTAGGGAAAGTGTCTACTCCAGGATCTTCTTCTGCCTTAGGTCTTTCGTGTTCTTTCAAATTCTTCCCGCATTATCGTATCTCCCATCTCATCTTCATATATTTCCTTTTTCCCTTCTTTAATATTGTCATCAAGTTCATTTCCCTCGTACAACTCTTCTGTATGTTCCTTCCAACTTCCAGATTTCCCTTTTTTTCTTAGCACTGGTTTGTCACATTTATAAAGGTGCTTCTCTTTTCTCCCAAGATCTCTTTAATTTTCCCATTGGCAGTAGCTACCTTTCTTCCGTTTACGCATAATTACATAGCCTTGCATTTGTCATTTAGCAATTCCCGCTAAGCCATTAACATTAACTGCCTGTCTCACTTTTTATACATCTGTGTTTCCTTTAGCCTGCTTCTTTTGCTGAATTTTTGTGTTTTCTCCCCTCGTCAGTTGAATTAAATATCTCCTGTGCATTCAACAATTTCTACTAGGACTTGTCTTTTCATCTATTTGATTCTCTGGTGCCTTAACTATTCCATCTCTCAAAGTTACCAATTCATCTTCTATTTTTTTTCTTTCCACCGTTTCCGCTAACAGTTGTCAAACCTCCCTTTTGAAGTGCCAACAATGTCTGGTTCATACAGCTGATCGAAGTCACGTCTTCCTCATTTCATATCTTGTAGAAATTTCTTCAGTTTTAATCTGTAGTGCATAACCAATAAATTATGGTCAGAGTTCACACCTGCTCTTGGAAAGGTTTTGCACATAAATCAGTCTGAAACCTTTCAGTTTCTCCGTCTCTTCCACTTATATAGCCTCTCCTTATTATTCTTAAGCGAAGTGTTAGCCATGAAAAAATAATAATAACTAACCCCATACTCGGGGAAAGGGTGTAACGAGAGCAGATGCAGCAATCCTGCACCGCCGCTATAGCAAGGTCCTTGTGGAGGTGGTTTACGTTGTCTTCCTGTGACCTGTTATGAAGTGTCACGCGAGCATCTGTGTCGAGTGGATGACTGTGATGAGTGCTTGTACAGTGTAGCTTTGGCTTTTTGTTGTTATGGATGAAAGGAAGGGAGAGGATGCACCCGCCGCCGGTACTCACGCACTCACAATTAGCTTACTCTTGTCTGACAGCACCAAGGGGGGCCGCCGAACTTAACATCTCCATCCTACGGACGGATCTCCAACAGCAGTGTCACATGCCCTCACTTCATTAGATACTGCGGAGAGGATTGCAGTTTTATCCAGGACATTGGCTCGAAGACTGCTGATCAGGAAATTTAGGCCACCACCTCTCCTTTACTTGCCGGCCAAATACCAACTGTGAAAATGTCATACGGCACCAGGGTTCGAAACAGTTTACCTCCGAGTCGAGCGCCGTCGCTAGAGTTGCGGTCTATCAGAACTGTGCTTGGATATTTCATGCATTTATATTTTATATGTCATGTTCCGTAGGACCAAAGTGAGGAGCAAGCCTCTGCTGTCCTGGAACGAGTCAGTACATGAAATTATAACAGAAGAGTAATAACAGATAAAATGAAACGTACTGAATCCTATGCAGATGCCAAGCCATAAGCTTAAATAAACATAATCAGCAACTTAACACAGCAGTTAGCCTAATTTTTAAAACTTTTCCAGGAATTCCTCGACAGAGTAGAAGGAGTAAGCCATGAGGAAACTCTTCAATGTAAACTTGAAAGTGCGTGGGCTACTATTAAGATTTTTGAATTCTTGGGCAGCTTATTGAAAATGGATGCAGCAGAACGCTACACACCTTTCTGCACAACAGTCAAGTAAGTGCGTTCAAAATATAGATTCGATTTCTACCTAGCATTAACTGAGTGAAAGCTGCTAACTCTAGGGAATAAGTTAATTTTGTTATTAAAAATGACATTAAAGAAAGTATGTATTGAGAGTCTGGTGTCAAAATTATCCTCGTTTGCTTCAATGCATAAAGTCAATCATCTGCGAAAGTTGTCCACAGTTTTGAGCAGCACATCCCGTGGTATGGCTGCACACACACTTCGAATGCGTTGTTCCATATCGTTTCGGGTTGTGGGCTGTCTTTCATAAACAATATTTTTTTAAATAACCCCACAAGAAAAAATTAGGAGATGTTAGGCCTGGTGAAAGTGGAGGCCACTGAATTGGTCCACCGCGTCCTATCCACCGACCAGGGTACTGTACATTTAAAACATTCCGCACATTTTTAGCATGACGGGAAGCTGCTCCGTCCTGTTGGAACCACATTCGTTGCCTAGTTTCTAAATCAACATAGTTCATTAGCTCCAACAAACCATCACAGAGACGTTGTAAATAAGATTCCCCAGTAACATTTCGGTCAAAAAAATACGGTCCTATCAAGTAACCGTTTAAAATTCCGCACCAGACCATTAACGGCCATTTGTGTTGGTTGTCAACGGGTCTGTTTCAGTGTGAATTGACAGGGGACCGATAATGGCAATCATGGCGATTTAATTCGTCATATCAGTGGGCGTCTGCGTACGTAGACTGGTCTGGATCTCATCCTCTCACTTTCTGAGTATGGCGTTGTCATAAGCGTACTGGAGCTCCAGTGTCACCCCGCGTAGCGCCGGCAGCCGGGCAGGCTAGAGGAGCCCGGAGGCAGCGGCAGCGCAGCCGCTGCTGCGGAGCATCGATCCGCCCCCGCCGCCCCCGCGCCACCAGGGCCGCCGGCCCCTGCCGACTGCGGCGCCCCGGTCCCTTTCTTCTGGCGCCGCGTCCGGCAAAGCGGCCGCCCCCGCGCCCCAACCCCCCCCCCCCCCCTGCCGCCCCGCTCGCCACCCCGCTCGCGGACGCGTCGTATCGCTTTCCAATTAAAGGCACCCAAGTCCTCGGACGATTGTACTCCAGTCTTTTGCAAATTGTCGCTCTAGGCGTTATTTGTAGTGCACCGCAGTGTACTCGATGCAGCTATTCTCGTTGATGCTTCGTCACGGTTTTTTGCGTACATCCTACCACTCTAGCTGGAAATTCTTCCATCTGCACCTTCTATATAAAGTGTCCCATTGGTGTGAATTCACGCACAAAAATCAACAAACCACTTATCACGACAGGGATAGTGCTATTCGCGATGAGTGTAGCTCTGATGTAACGGTGGGGTACTGTAGCCAGCGACTCACAGAGAGAGACTGTTCACTCGCACCGACAGCCGGCAGCATCACATACGCGCAGCAGGTAGCGGGCACACCGCGACAGGCCCAAATGCCGAACCTTATCGAATACCTTTTGAGTAAATGAAAATATCGCTTCAGTACTAGGCCTAATTAACCGCGCCGGACATACTCTACTGGCCATTAAAATTGCTACACGAAGAAGAAATACAGATGATAAACGGGTATTCATTGGACAAATATATCATACTAGAACTCACATGTGATTACATTTTCACGCAATTTGGGTGCATAGATCCTGAGACATCAGTACACACAACAATCCTCTCTGGCCGTAATAACGGCCTTGATACGCCTGGGCATTGAGCTAAAGAGAGCTTGGATGGCGTGTACAGGTACAGCTCCCCATGCAGCTTCAACACGATACCACAGTTCATCAAGAGTAGTGACTGGCGTATTGTGACGAGCCAGTTGCTCGGCCACCATTGACCACACGTTTTCAATTGGTGAGAGATCTGGAGAATGTGCTGGCCAGGGCAGCAGTCGAACATTTTCTGTATCCAGAAAGGCCCGTACAGGACCTGCAACATGCGGTCGTGCATTATCCTGCTGAAATGTAGGGTTTCGCAGGGATCGAATGAACGGTAGAGCCACGGGTCGTAACACATTTGAAATCTATCGTCCACTGTTGAAAGTGCCGTCAATCTGAACAAGAGGTGACCGAGACGTGTAACCAATGGCACCCCATACCATCACGCCGGATGATACGCCAGTATGGCGATGACGAATACACGCTTCCAATGTGCGTTCACCGCGTCGTCGCCAAACACGGATGCGACCATTATGATTCTGTAAACAGAACCTGCATTAATCCGAAAAAATGACGTTTTGCCATTCGTCGACCCAGGTTCGTCGTTGAGTATACCATCGCAGCATGCTGCTGCAAACGTTGTCGAACTGTTCGTGCAGATAGCTGTCTTGCAAACTCAGGGATCGAGACGTGGCTGCACGATCCGTTACAGCCATGTGGATAAGATGCCTGTCATCTCGACATTTAGTGATACGAGGCCGTTGGGATCCAGCACGGCGTTCCGTATTACCCTCCTGAACCCACCGATTCCATATTCTGCTAACAGTCATTGGATCTCGACCAAGGTGAGCAGCAATGTCGCGATACAATAAACCGCAATCGCGATAGGCTACAATCCGACCTTTATCCAAGTCGGAAACGTGATGGTACGCATGTCTCCTCCTTCCACGAGGCATCGCAACAACGTTTCACCAGGCAACGCCGGTCAACTGCTGTTTGTGTATGAGAAATCGGTTGGAAACTTTCCTCATGTCAGCACGTTGTAGGTGTCGCCACCGTCGCCAACCTTGTGTGAATGCTCTGAAAAGCTAATCATTTGCATATCACAGCATCTTCTTCCTGTCGGTTAAATTTCGCGCCTGTAGCAGGTCATCTTCGTGGTGGAGCAGTTTTAACGGCCAGTAGTGTATGTACCCTACCGGTTGAAAGGCTTATATTTTAAGTTCAAAAAATGGCTCTGAGCACTATGGGACTTAACATCTGAGGTCATCAGTGCCCTAGAGCTTAGAACTACTTAAACCTAACTAACTTAAGGACATCACACACATCCATGCCCCAGGCAGGATTCGAACCTGCGACCGTATCAGTCATGCGGTTCCAGACTGAAGCGCCTAGAACCGCACGGCCACACAGGCCGGCATATTTTAAGTGAAACGGCACTAAATCACAGTTTGTTTAGTAAGTTACCACTTGGAGCATTTTTGAATGCGAATACAAAATTATCAGTTTATTCGGAATGTTGTCACTTTTAACATCTTTGCATTCTGAAAATGTGTCCCATGTTTCCCGAGATTGTGTTACTGAGTTGGGCGCAGCCAAGTAAATAGCTAACAGTCGAGTCGAGTCGTAGCCTTGGGCAGTAGTGGTAGTTGACTCGTGGAGAGAGGGTGTTGTACCATGTCAGAATGAGCAGTCTGAACAGCGGAAGTGCCACACAGAGATTTCTTTTTGAGATGTTCGACGATGTGAAACCTGAGGATGAAGGATGATTTTCAAGATGATTGTATTAAGAGACAGCACTTCAGAAAAATGGTAATTTAATTTGTGTTCTTTAGCTGGAAAAGCGAGTTCAGTAATTGTTGTGTTTAATAATATCTACCTGTTGGTAATCAGTAAGACTTATCAGTCATGTTTCGGTATTCTAATTAGCCTTCAACCATTTATATTAGCTAACGTATATAGTATTGCCTTAGGTCTCAAAGGAAACAAATTTTGCATTAGAAATATTTTATAGAAGCAGAAATTATGGTGTACGCCAATGCCTAGAAATGTAATGCTGATTCTTTATATTCGATTGCGTTTACTTTTGCGTCATTAAGGGAACTGAATGTATTTTCAAAGCATATCCCCACTGTTCAAACAAAAATGTTTTGTAAAATTTGGACTTTTGTGTGAACAGTAATTAATAATTTTGAAAAGAGACTCAAAGATTAATATCCTAAAATAGCAATCTAAAAGAAATAATAATATGTAGGGAAACTGCGGCGCAGTGATTTATTTCTGTTTATCATTCTTGTACTGCAGCCAAAACAGAGTCAAATTATCCGTTGTAAAGTAAGAAGCTTTTGTAGGGCCTACATTAACATTCTGAAAAAAAATTTGGAATGGTTTTCAATTAATGATATCTCATATAAATTGAACAGTTGCATTTTTTGTAATAGGACACGTTCAAATTAGTAACAGTCATTCTGAGAATTCTTGTGAATCATTCATTTTATGCAATCTAATTTAAAGACAGTCAGATGCATTTGAGATGAATTAAAATCACATTTCTAGAATGTAATTTGCATAAATAAGTTGATATTCAAAAGTAGGTCAGCTGTGTCGATTCCATCAGAATCTGTACTCGGAATTTAGAAGTCAGACAGTTCTCAGATTATTAGCGAGAAATTCAATTACACACAGTTTCAGGATACGACTTTCAACATACATAGATACAACTTCCGCAGTCACACGATTTGGTGACTGGTACTATGATTTTTCTTGACAGCCAAACTGTTGCGGTATGAGGATGTTATTGGCTGTGTCGAAATCTTGTAGAATACTATGGTTGATCGCCAGCTTCCATGACAGAGTTGCTCTGAGCAAGCATTGTAGATGTTGGTGAGATAGGCTATACAATCCGACGGAAGATGTTTGAGGTAATGGGGGGTTATTTTATCAGACCCTAGAGGCTTGTAGTTGTGAACCCGTCCTATGTAGCCACATACTGTTTTTGGAGTGAAATGAGTCGTAGCTGGGACACACACACAACGTGGTCGGCATTTTCTGTATGATCCATTGTGAGTGTCGTTAACTGCAAGTCTAATGTGGCGGCCATGGCTTCGGATTTTTGTTGTGGATAACAAACTATACCATTTGGCCCGTGGAGTGCCTCAGTCGGTGTAGGATGCCGTTCCCTTGCTCTGGTACTACGCAAGAACTTGTCTGGGTCACGCTCGGCTTCATAGAGGGGTTCTTCGCAAACCCGATTCGGGTATTTTTGGAACAGGGTTTGGCGGCTAAGATACTTCACCGCGCGGTGCTATGTTGGGTCACGATACCCTTATCATCGCCTTCTGTAATTTAGATTTTCGGAAATAAAGTTCTGGATGTGTTGCGAGAGAAAATTCCTGCTGGTGTCATGAGTAGCGGACAGTAAATCTGGGCACTGACTGCGGACACAAACATCAAGAGGACGCTGCTAAATAGATTCTTCCACATTGCCGCTGATGCTCCCCACTTCCTTGCTAGCACTGATAACTATAATCAACTCGAACTTCCGAAAACACCTGAGGTCATCCGACACTCGGCTTCGATCTTCTACAGTATAACAGCAACCGCACCTCACGCACTGACACAATAACTTAGGAACCATCCCACCCGATCTCAGGACCAAATTTCTCTGTAGCTACTCACTCATCAATTCAGTTTACAGAATGTAAATTTTAAGATTCACGAGTCCTTCAGAAATCAAATTATCATCCTCAAACGATCACAAACCTCATTCTCCCAAAACCCCAATTTCCTACAAAAGCAAGCTTTGAACAGGTAGGGTTCTGACACTCATCAGAATCGGCGGTCGGTCGAACAAGTCAGTATCGTTTTCAGTCTACATACTTAGATCATACGTGCTCTCTACCCTCTTTTTGAAGAGTTACACTGCATGTTTGGACCGTGCTTGGCATTTGACTCTGGCTGAAATTCTCACAGCACTGAGACGGACTAGGGTTTTATTCACAGACTTTCAGCATTTCATGTTGCTCGTTCTTTGCGCAGCCGCAGGAAACGAGAAGTTAGTGTTGTTTGTCGAATTCTCAAAGTGTGGCAGACTTCAAACTGGTGTTGCTGTTCAAATAATGGGAATGGAAACACTGTTTGAAACAGACATGCATTGACTACAGGCCAAAGTAATTACCACAAGGTCTCTAACGAACGCAGGCGCTTAGGCGTCTGAGCCGAAGGTAGGCGGAAGAAATGGTCCCGTCGGAACTGATTGCAAGTGAGAAGAGCTGGTTTAGGCGATAATGTCCTGCCTTAAGCCCATATCTCCACCTACCGCTCGTGAAATAACGGTATATTCGCTCGTCTGATTGCAATTTCAAGCTCAGCGACCCATTGTTTCTAATACAAAGGAATAAATCCGCGCCATCGGCAGGTTTCACCCTCTGGTATCTCCTCATCTACGTAAACAGCACAAGCATGACACGGAACTCTATATCAGAACCGAATCAATGTGATTCTATGCCCGTGGCAGACTGCCAGATATACGATCCTCCGCCCATCCCCCACCTCTCGTTAAAATAATGAAGCAGTACTAGCTATATCTTTGCTTTGCTTAGATTTTTATGGCACATATCTATGGTCGATTACCATTTAATTCGTTTACATTTAGCTGATGGACAATTATAACTGTGCTTTCACGTCTGACACACTACCTATTGAGTACGGATACCTGTTTATTCTTTTGATGGTCAGCAGTTCTGAGGGGTCTATATATTAATAATATAGGGATTCAGATTCTTCAAAGGGAAGCCGAGAAAAAGAGTTACGAAGATTGTACCCCAGTTTGGAACAGGATTCACTGTAAACCAAAATATATTAAAGTCAATAGTAGAATTTAAATCTATCAATGAAAGACTTAAAAATCAGTAAACAAACTGTATCCCATTGTAAATACACATGCACTAACAAATGAGAAAAACAGAACACAAAAAGAACAAATAGAATTTTTTTGGCAGGAACTGTCAAACAACTTAGACCAGATTTCATCTAAAAATACAATAATATTGCTGGAAGACTTTAAAGCTCAAATCGGCAAAGAACGTATTCACCAGTCCATAGTAGGCAAATTCCCTGAACATAAAAGAACCAATGCAAATGGAGAAAGACTTATTAGTTTATGCAGAGAACATGACATAGTTCTAAAATCTACATCTTTCAGAAAACTCCCCAAATCCAGTCTGTGGGGAGAAACAACTTGGCCATGTTGCTAAAAGCAGACAGTCTACATCAGAGATACTCAATGTAGAAGTTGCTAAGAGTGCAGGTTTAGATTCAGATCACTATCTATCTATCGTTAAATTCAAAATTAGGCCAATATATAAAAGAAAGAGTCAATATCAAGCTAAAAGGTTTGACACTCAGAAATTAAATGGTTCAAATGGCTCTGAGCACTATGGGACTCAACATCTTAGGTCATAAGTCCCCTAGAACTTAGAACTACTTAAACCTAACTAACCTAAGGACATCACACACACCCATGCCCGAGGCAGGATTCGAACCTGCGACCGTAGCAGTCCAGAAATTAACTAAGGAAGATAATTTCAGGACACTTTTGGAAAAGAGAACATCTAAAACACGGGAACAACTTCAAAAAGATATAGTACAGTCAGCAGAAGAAAACGATATCTTTACCAAAAAATGGAAACATGCCTGGTGGAATGATGATCCTAACAAGACAACGAACTTGGAACATATGGAAAGCAAATAAAAATGATAAAAATAGGAACTCCCTAAAAGAAGCCCGGAAGCAAGCATAAAAAGGCCTTAAAAAGATCAAAGTACAATGCATGAAAGACCAACTAGCATAAATAGACTCCAACATCAAACAGAACAATGCTAGGGACTTTAAGAAAACTTTCAAAAGTAGCTTAAAGACATACACTCCACCTAGTCTATTTTCACGGACCGAAAAAAGGAAAATTGCATATAATAACACATAGAACTGTAGAATACTTGCCGAATACTTTGATGAACTACATAACTGTGCTCCACAGAAAGAAAAATTTAATTTCGATATTGTAAACACAACACCACCAGACTCAAAGCCGCCAACCACAGAAGAAATAAAAGAAATCATAAAAGACCTTAAAAATAATAAATCACCTGGAGAGGATAATATAGTCGCTGAATTATGGAAGTACTCTAGTGACAAAATGATACAATGTCTACCAGAAATACTCAAAGAAGGCCGTGCCGAGTGAAATAATTAAAGCAACTTTGACAAATACAAAATCGAAAGTAAAATTTAGGGGAGCTCTCAAAATCGTTTGAAATAAAGTTAGGTGTTCGACAGGGAGATGGTTTGTCACCTCTGCTTTTCAATTGTGTGTTAGAGAAGGCAGTTCGAGAATGGAGGAAGACCATAAATACTAACGGGATTGAACTAGGAAGGAATCCAAACAAGATCACTGTCGACTGTTTAGCCTTCGCAGATGACATGGCATTGATTACAGATTCGCTAGATGATGCCCAAGAACAAATAAGAGAACTGCAGAAACAACCAGCCACAGTAGGTCTACAAATATCCTTTGAAAAAACAAAGTTCATGACAAACATCTGTGATGCTCCTCCAAATATTGCAGTTCACAACAATACAATACACAAAACGGAGTCCTTTAAATACCTAGGAGAGTGGATTACATACAGTGCAAAAGAAAATACAGCTATAGAAACTAGAATGCACAAAATGGAAAAAAGTGTTTCATATGACCAAAAACGTTTATAACAAAAGATCTTTGTCCCGGAATACGAAATTAAGACACTACCACACAGTGGCCAGACCTGAAGCTGTGTATTCGGCAGAAACACTTAATCTAAAAAGAAAGGAGATCTTGAGAAACTAGAGAAGGTCGAAAGAAGAATTTTAAGGAAAATACTGGGAGCTAAAAGAAACGATAATGCTGAATACAGTTTAAGACCAAACAGAGAGCTATACTTGAAAACTGAAAATCTAACTGATGTAATGAGCAAGAGAAGGCTACAGATTTTTGGGCATATATTCAGAATGGATAATAACATACTAACCAAGCGGATATTCACATTACTCAATAGCTACAAGTCCAAGTCCGCATGGTTCACAGAGACTGAAAAGGACATGGAAAACGTTGGAATTAGAATAGACACAATAGAAAACAGAACACATTTCAGAAAGGCAGTTCAGAAGGCAGAATTTCAGGAGTGGAAGAAAATAACTAGACGAAAGTGGACGCAAGAAGCAAGGGAACAACACTCTATAAGGATGAACGAAATTTGGAAACTAAGGAAATCTAATACAATGAAGAGTAGCCAAAGTTGATTCATCGTACCCTCCTCTTATTCAAAAGAAGAAGAAGAAGAAGAATACTGCAGCATTGATATAACATAACATGATACGTAAATACGCTCATACTCAGAAAAAAAAACCGCACGCGCTCGACGAGAGATTGGACGTTCATATCCACAGGACGTGTAGAATAGGAGGTTCTGCAGAAATGATTAGCATTTAGTTAGCTCAGTTCAGCACGTATCCCTTTGCCTAATAGGCACACGATCCGCCATGGGCCCTGATAACTTGTTCCATGCCTGATGGCATCGACGCGATGGCGCGAATAGCATCCTGTGGTATAGCCATCCATGCTGCATTCACCTGTTCCCAGAGTTTAATCTGTAGTCGTTGGCACTGGACCACAGGGCCGCACCCGTAATTTCACCATATCCCACATATTTTCGATTGACGAGAAGTCTGGAGATCTGGCGTGCCAGGGCAAAGGCTGACCTCCTGTATCTCTAAGAATGCACAACGTTTGGTCGTACATTGTCTTCCAGAAAATGGTGTTTGGGGTGTTGTGCAGAAATGATATGTCATTCACGTAGGTCACACTGGTCACCGTGCCCTGGCCACGCACCAACTGTGATCTGTGGTTGTAGCCAGTAGCGCCCCACACCAAAAGGCCTTGAGTTGGCGCTGTATGTCTTGTGCGAATGCAGTCATTGTGATGACGCTCCCCCTGTCTGCCACAAACCAAAATGCGGCCACCATTTTCAACGCTATCTGATGCCATTCGTGTCCCCACTGACGTCGTTCCATACACCATTTCCGTCTAACACGCTTCTACACATTCGTCAAAGGTAGGCGGAGAAGTGGACGCGCACGTAATCCATGCTGTAATAAACGGCGACGGACTCTCACCCCTGATACAGCAGACATGTTACACTGTTCCACTATTGCGCCAGAGCTGAGTAGGACGCAGATATGTCTTGCAATGTCATTCGGATGAGGCGTCGATCCTGTCGGGCGACAATCTGGGTGGTGCGACCTGACTCATCTTGTCATGTTCTACGGCATTTCGTGAATCATTCTACATACACCCGTTGCGTTACCGAAACACTTCGTTGCACTCGAGCGGCAATTTCCCAGTTGGATCCATCACAGTCTCTCATTCCAATATTGCTCCCTCCTTCAAACTCACTGATTTGACGGTGCCATTCGCGCATGGGTCTGCGAGGCTTCCCACACGTCTGCTCAAGTCACACTGTTCCATTACCTCCGGTTTATAGCGACAACGAGAGCCGCACGCTCATTTTACCGGTAGTTGGTGTTGCGCCGTGATATCGATGTTGAACTTGAACTCACGGACCAACATGGTTCAAACGCTAGTAATTTCTGCAGAACATACTAATGTACATGTCCCCTTCAATATGAATGTCCTATCTCTACTCTTTCTAGGATTTCTGTTTTTTTTCTGGGCATGAGTGCACTAGGCATGAATTTGTATAAGAGTTAGGTTATACCGTCTCCTATTAATTGAGTGTACTTTATGCATTTCTGTTTTTTTCATAGATTTTTTGTGCGCAGCTTCTGTGTTGAACGGGTAGTGATAATAATGGACATGTAGACAGCTGCACATTTGCATTTCGTAAAATACTTCACAGTTATTGGCAATGGCTTCCGAAAAGTGTTTAGCGCTAGGAAGAGTATCAACGTAAGAAAACCGATGACAGGCACACAAAGCGGAGAGACAACGATTGGAAGCTACAAAGCCAGAAATAATATCATAAAGAAGAATAAGCTAAATGCAATACAAATGCAGAAATATACAAATAAAACCATGTGGTGAGTCCAAAATTACGTTGACTGATTTCAGACTTTGAGCTCGGAGCCAGTTTTACTTGGCTTTCCGTTGAAGCGGCAGTCCCGCGCGCCAGCGACCACGTGATGCGTTTTGAGTTAAGCCTTCGGCACACAGGCCGTGCATTCGAACGTTGAGGGTGCCGAGTGTCTGATGTCATAGCGTGGAAAAAGCACGATGGAGTGTCTTTCCGAATGTGACGCGCAGTATCCAGCATGGCAGATATTGTGAAGATGTGTTTGGACATTGATCAATGAGAAGGAAACACGCCACCTACGTCACATGACACCATCTCTCTTCAGTACAGAGTCGCGAGATACCACACTGGCTTTCAGCTGAAGTCCATATGTGTATATACCGTTTCTGAGCACCAGAAAATTGAGGTTCTTTCGAAAACTTGTCGTTAAATGTATGTTTTTTTGTAATAAAATGAAGGGAAACGCCATATTGGCGGTTAAATGCTTATTGTAACTTTCGTGTTATGAAAATGTGACGTTTCAAGGCGACAGCACACTGAGGATCCATAAGAAATGCAATGTTCTTGGTACAGTTTTTTATAATTAAATGCCAGTTGATAACGTATCTACGATTACAGCATTAAGTTAATAACACATCTTTTATTGGACGAATAACAATCCTGCTCGGTATAGCCCAGTATGTAGTGATACACAATGGCTGAAAATCGAAAGAGGTTCTGGTCGTCTGTAAAGTATGCCAGTGGCAAAAAACAATCAATACCTTCTCTGCACGATATCAATGGGTACACTATCTATGACAGAGCTACTAAAGCAGAGTTACTAAACGCAGCCTTCCGAAATTCCTTCACCAAAGAAGACGAAGTAAATATTCCAGAATTCGAATCAAGAACAGTTGCCAACATGAACAACTTGGAAGCAGATATCCTCGGAAATCACTTAATAAAAGCAAGACTTTCGGTCCAGGCTCTATACCAATTAGATTCCTTTCAGAGTATGCTGATGCAATAGCTCTATACTTCACAGTCATATACAACCAATCGCTCGACGAAATATCCGTACCAACAGACTGGGAAGTTGCACATGTCACACCAGTATTCAAGAAAGGCGGTAAGCGTATCCACCAAATTACAGCCCATATCATTAATGTTTATATGCAGCACGATTCTTGAATATACATTGTGTTCGACGCCTTACCTCACAATCCTTGTAATCAAAGTGCGGGCTTATGGAATATCGTCTGTTATGCGACTGGATTCGTAATTTTCTGTCGGAAAGGTCACAGCTCGTAATAACCGATGGAAAGTCATCGAGTAAAACAGAAGTGATTTCTGACATTCCCCAAGGGAGTGTTATAGCCCCACTGTTGTTCCTTATCTATAAAACGATTTAGGAGATAAACTGAGCAGCAGTCTTAGGTTGTTTGCAGATGACGCTGTCGTTACCGCCTAGCAAAGTCATCAGAAGATCAAAACAAATTGGAAAACGACTTAGATAAGATACTGTACGACAATTGGCAGCTGACCTCAAATAATGAAAAGTGTGGGGCAATCCTTATGAGTGCTAAAAGGAATTCGTTAAACTTCGGCTACTCGATAAATCAAACAAATCTGAAGGCCTAAATTCAACTACATACCTAGGACATCTTGCTTAGGTGATTGTCAACAGCACGTAAAAATTTTAAAAAATGCACAAAACTGTGCTGTCTCTGTAATAATGTTCTTTTTATTTTTTACAAGAATACATCACTTCTTGTCCTTGTGTCAATGTGCCACTATATTTTTATCTTGCTATGATTTTTGATTTTATATTATTTTGGCAATTATGTTTTCCTACGGTAGATGTGATAAATCTGTGATGATTTTCGTGAGTACATTGATCGATTTAAAGTTTTGTTCTCTTTTTCTTATTTCGTTAGACATTGTCACATTATCCACTTTTATGTGTTGTACAGCTACCGTTGGTGATGGTTCGGAAACGAAACCGACAGCGAAATAAAACAACATTGTTGTGCATTTTGTAATATGAATACCTAGGAATTACACTTACGAACAACTTAATTTGGAGAAAAACACATAGAAAATGTTGCGGGGAAGGCGAATCAAAGACTGCATTTTATTTGCAGGACACTTAGGAGATGAAACAGATCTACTAAAAGAGATTACATACACTACGCTTGTCCGTCCACTTTTGGTGTACTGCCGCGCGGTGTGGGAGTCTTACCAGATAAGATTAACGGAGTACAGCGAGAAAGTTCCAAGAAGGGCAGCACGTTTTGTATTACCGCGAAATAGGGGAGAAAGTGTCACGGATATGATACAGGATTTGCGGTAGACATAATTAAAACAGAGGGGTTTCTCGTTGCGGTGGGATCTTCTCACGAAATTTTAATATCCAACTTTCTCCTCCGAATGCGAAAATATTTTGATGAGGCCGGCCTCCGTATGGAGAAACGATCATCATAATAAAATAAGGGAAATCAGAGATCGCACGGAAAGATATACAGATGTTCGTTATTTCCGCCCGCTGTTCGAGAATGAAATACTAGGGAATTATTGTAAAGGTATTTCGATGAACCCTCTGCAGGGCACTTAAGCGTAATTTCAGGTATCCATGTAGATGTAAATGTAGATGCAAGATGTCGAGCAATGTGTTACTTGTTCGCGTCTCTCCTCATCCATATGGGTTTTTACTAGCCTTCGCATTTTCTAAAAGGTTCTGATGCCTTCTTATTACTTTGATAAAAGCATATTCTGTATTATTCGATGTTATTTAAACGTAAGTGCGCTATTTTTGAGGAGTGAATTTATTCGATTGACTTTATCTACAAGACAGATTGCATTACACGCAGTAAGATATTTTGCACTTTCTTGTTTTAAGTTTTTTATTTCACATGTTGTAAGGATTCTACTGCTGGACAGAAACGATGATTAACTAAAAATGACCTTAGAATTTTGCTTAAATGTGAAATGATGAAATAATTTGTATTTTCTGTGGAGTACTATTGTAAATTTGTATCGTAGTATTTGTAATGAAATTTTTATAAGTTGATGTTCTTTATTGACTGGGCATGATGCTTTCTTTTTCTCTTATAATGTGTCAATGAATATTGAAGTTTTTATTCATGTATATCAGAGACAGAACATAACTAGCATATGGACAATGGAGAAAATGTGCATATTAAATGAGTTAACGTAGGAATTTTACTACCGTCCTTTTCGTAAGCAGGGTGATTTGTGAGCCAGTCACAGCCGACAACTGCCGCTGGAACACGCTGCTATGGCGTGTGTCACGTTAACACACACGTACCGTGTGAAGAAGTTGCATCGTTTCTGAGGCTTCACCAGGACGTTGACCTCGGACCGCTTATTGTTGACGTTTGTCAGCACGGTGCGCGTGCCAACGACTTTAGAGTATAAATGGGTGCGTAATTTTGCGCCTGTCGGCCGGCAACCCATACGACGGCTGCGCAGTACACGCCACCTCGAACACAGTCGTTGTGAAAACGACGCGGTCAGTTTTGTTCTTCTTTGTTGACCATTCCCAACTTGCGCTTCTACTCTAATGACCTCGTCGTCCACTCGAGGTTAAATCATAATCCTCATGTATTTTATACAGGCTGGGCATGACGCCTTAGCGGAACACGGTGGCTGTACAGTAAAGTTTTTTTTGTATATTTCAGGTTTAGGTCACACAAATGGTATGACTTCCGTTTCCGACTTATTACAGAGTCATCGTCAGATGATATGTTGAAAGAAAAAGGGTTAAAATAAAACAACAACAAACTAAATTACCAATTATAATAACTTCTGTACAAAGCATCACGCATTTGAGTACTTTGCACAGTTACTCGCCTACTGAATAGGCCCAGAGAGGCGCTCACAATGTGAAAATGTCTGCACTCTGATTGTTGCAACTGAATACTGCAGTTAACAGAGTAACCGTATACGTTTGGTAACTCTTAAATCAGAAATATGAAATTAAAAATATTCGCAAAGTCAAATTCATTAGGCCGTAGCCTTCTCAAAGTAGAAACTAGTAAAAAATTAGCTACCCCTGGTGTAGATAAGCTAGACGTCCACTAGAAGAAGGATAGATGAAGCCCGTCTGCTAACGCTACCCGCGAGTAGTGGACTGATAGCTGGTTGTCGCAAATTACGCTAAACAGCCAATATGAAAGGAGAGATGTATCAAGCTACTATAAGCCAAATGCGAGGCGGCAGAAAAGGAATCCCAACGAAGAGAAAGGCAAAAAACAAATAGAAGAGAGATTACAGCAGATCAGAAAATACTTCGTAAAAGGCTTGGATACGAAAGTTGCCTTGCTCTTTTAACAATTGTTGTGCATATTTTTCTTCGTGTGTATCCATATGGCATCCGCTAGGAACGTAATGACAAATGTCAATATGTTGATTAATGTGTCCTACTTTGTGTGAGAATTTTTTAAAACGAGAAACAAAAGTTGTTTTCTTTCCTTTTTTGCTAGCCACGGTAGAATGTTCTCTAAACCGGCCACCGAAAGACCTGCTCGTTTGATCTATGCAAAATTTCGCCACGCTTTTATCTGGTACACGCCTGCCTGAATATTTATTATGCACTATTTCTTCTTTGAACCGCATTTTATATCGAAACTAATAGTCAGTACTGAAGTATTCTCTCATTTTATACTTAATAGTTTTCCGTACTGAGTCAAAATTGTTAAAGTTCTCCGAAATCGCATTGAGTGGCAGGTAAGAGATGATGGAATAACTTTTAATATGCATACAATTATTCTTTCCATGTCTGCGATTCTGGGAGCTGAACCAGTAATACACAACGAGTTAAATTTTTTCCCCAGAGAACAACGCTTTCTGTCACTTTGAAACTAACATCTTATAGTAAACCCATTAAGTGGATCATTTTACGGACGTCGCCTCCTGCAAGCTGGCTCTGACTTACAGTTTGGCTTTGAAGATCACAAATTATAGGCGGACCCAACAGGCATGTGATATTTCACAGATATTCGTTATTATCTCATCTAGAGTTAAATAAAAGTAGGTACTGATTTGGTAGTAACTTGCAAAATAGAATAAATTGTTTCTTCGATGGAAAAGTACGTCGTAGCTATATCAAAGTCTACTAACAAGGCGTCTTCATACGGTAATCACAAGAGGTCTTACGCCATCCCTCAGCGCGGTGTAATTACACGAAGCCCAAGACGTGTAAACAGAAATGGAATGTATTTCAGTGAAGAGAAACGTAAATCTAAAGTCGTGTGATAGAATAATCATGCAGCGTAGGCCACTGGTGAATGTTGATGTGAGATGCTGGAGTTTTTTCCAGGCCAACATCAGACGGCGACTGGTGAAAGAAAGTTGTGTGGGTGAAGGAAACAGCAAAGCGGCGCTCCCAGTTTCCATTCGCTCGGCTCCCCTGTGGGCGTCAGACGTGAGCGGCGGTCGTAAGTTGAGAGAAAAAGTAGCAATTTCCCCGAAAGCTACTGGCTAAGTGAACACTTAAAGAGGCTTCCAACGAATCCTGCAACGACTCCTTACACGTCACATGCCACGAGACATACCGGAACGAATCAGCTAGTTATTACATGTAAGAAAGATGTATAGAATTGGAATCGGATAAACGGGTTCGTGCACTCGTTTCTTTACATTTACAGATGAAATAATAATCATAATATACGGAAGAAAATACACTACTGGCCATTAAAATTGCTACACCACGAAGATGACCTGCTACAGACGCGAAATTTAACCGACAGGAAGAAGATGCTGTGATATGCAAATGATTAGCTTTTCAGAGCATTCACACAAGGTTGGCGCCAGTGGCGACACCTACAACGTGCTGACATGAAGAAAGTTTCCAACCGATTTCGCATACACAAACAGCAGCTGAGCGGCGTTGCCTGGTGAAACGTTGTTTTGATGCCTCGTCTAAGAAGGAGAAATGTGTACCATCACGTTTCCGACTTTGATAAAGGTCGGATTGTAGCCTATCGCGATTGCGGTTTATCGTATCGCGACATTGCTGCTCGCGTTGATCGAGGTCCAATGACTGTTAGCAGAATATGCAATCGGTGGGTTCAGGAGGGTAATACGGAACGCCGTGCTGGTTCCCAACGGCCTCGTATCACTAGCAGTCGAGTTGACAGGCATCTTATCCGCATGTATGTAACGGATCGTGCAGCCATGTCTCGATCCCTGGGTCAACAGATGGGGACGTTTGCAAGACAACAACCATCTGCACGAAGAGTTCGACGACGTTTGCAGCATCATGGACAATCAGCTCGGAGACCACGGCTGCGGTTACCCTTGACGGTGCATCACAGACAGGAGCGCCTGCAATGGTGTACTCAGCGACGAATTTGGGTGCACGAATGGCAAAACGTCATTTTTTCGGATGAATCCAGGTTCTGTTTACAGCATCATGATCGTCGCATCCGTGTTTGGCGACATCGCGGTGAACACACATTGGAAGCGTGTATTTGTCATCGCCATACTGGCGTATCACCCGGCGTGATGGTATGGGGTGCCATTGGTTACAAGTCTCAGTCACCTCTTGTTCGCATTGATGCCACCTTGAACAGTTGGCGTTACATTTCAGATGTGTTACGACCCGTGGCTCTACGGTTCATTCGATCCCTGCGAAACCCTACTTTTCAGCAGGATAATGCACGACCGCATGTTGTAGGTCCTGACGGGCCTTTCTGGATGCAGAAAATGTTCGACTGCTGCCCTGGCCAGCACATTCTCCAGATCTATTACCAATTGAAAACGTCTGGTCAATGGTGTCCGAGCAACTGGTTCGTCACAATAGGCCAGTCACTACTGTTGATGAACTGTGGTATCGTGTTGAAGCTGCACGGGGAGCTGTACCTGTACACGCCATCCAAGCTCTGTTTGACTCCATGCCCAGGCGTATCAAGGCCGTTATTACGGCCAGAGAGGGTTGTTCTGGGTACTGATTTCTCAGGATCCATGCACCCAACCTGTGTGAAAATGTAATCACATGTCAGTTCTAGTATAATATATTTGTCCAATGAATACCCGTTTATCATCTGTATTTCTTCTTCGTGTAGCAATTTTAACGGCCAGTAGTGTATTAAGCTTAAGATGAGGCACACGGAGGAATAATCCGAATGAGATGGCAATTGGTAGATGTGGTGTGATGAACAGACAAACAAAAGATTGCAATTTCAGAAAAATTGGGTGATTTATTTACGAGAAAGAGCTTCACAAACAGAACCAGTTAATAACGCTCTGGTCCATCTCTGGCTCTTATGCAAGCAGTTATGCGGCTTGGCATTGTTTGAGACACTTGTTGAATGTCCTCCTGAGGGATACCGTGCCAAATTCTGTCCAACTGGCGCCTTAGATTCCGAGCTGGTTGGAGGGCCCTGCCCATAAAGCTCGAAACGTTCTCAATTGGGGAGAGATCGAGCGACCTTGCTGGTCGAGGTAGGGTTAAACAAGCACGAAAAGCAGCAGAAGCTCTCGCTGTGTGTGGGCGGGCATTATCTTGCTGAAAGGTAAGCCGAGGGTGGCTTGCCATGAAGGGTGACAAAACGGGACGCAGAATATCGTCGACGTACCGCTGCGCTGTAAGGGTGCCGGCGATGACAATGAAACAGGTCCTGCTACGAAAAGAAGTGGCCTCCTGCTTGTCGGGCTGTACAACGAGTGAAAGTCAGGTTGGTTTCCCACTGCTATTCCGGGCGTCTCCAGACATGTTTTCGGCCAGGAATGTCATTCTACATCTACATCTACATCTACATAGATACTCCGCAATCCACCATACGGTGCGTGGCGGAGGGTACCTCGTACCACAACTAGCATCTTCTCTCCCTGTTCCACTCCCAAACAGAACGAGGGAAAAATGACTGCCTATATGCCTCTGTACGAGCCCTAATCTCTCTTATCTTATCTTTGTGGTCTTTCCGCGAAATGTAAGTTGGCGGCAGTAAAATTGTTCTGCAGTCAGCCTCAAATGCTGGTTCTCTAAATTTCCTCAGTAGCGATTCACGAAAAGGACTCCTCCTTTCCTCTAGAGACTCCCACCCGAGTTCCTGAAGCATTTCCGTAACACTCACGTGATGGTCAAACCTACCAGTAACAAATCTAGCAGCCCTCCTCTGAATTGCTTCTATGTCCTCCTCAATCCGACCTGATAGGGATCCCAAACGCTCGAGCAGCACTCAAGAATAGGTCGTATTAGTGTTTTACAAGCGGTCTCCTTTACAGATGAACCACACCTCCCCAAAATTCTACCAATGAACCGAAGACGACTATCCGCCTTTCCCACCACTGCCATTACATGCTTCCCCCACTTCACATCGCTCTGCAATGTTACGCCCAAATATTTAATCGACGTGACTGTGTCAAGCGCTACACTACTAATGGGGTATTCAAACATTACGGGATTCTTTTTCCTATTCATCTGCATTAATTTACATTTATCTAAATTTAGATTTAGCTGCCATTCTTTACACCAATCACAAATCCTGTCCAAGTCATCTTGTATCCTCCTACGGTCACTCAACGACGTCACCTTCCCGTACACCACAGCATCATCAGCAAACAGCCGCACATTGACTGCAATAGAATTATCTTGACTGACGAGTCCCGCTTCGAAGTGAGCCCCGATCACCAGCGACGAAGTGGTGCTTCGTTTTTTGTCTTATAGTGTACTTTCGTTTTTGCAATAGTGCATTTTAGTATCATGCCCCACCTGTTGTGTGGGTTTTGCTGACTTAAGTATGGACGGTCATACTCTGATCAGGAAGGCAGGTGGGTCGATTCCCATAATGGCGGGCATTGCCGATATGAGGATCAGAGTGTGTGTTAGCGTCTTGAGTTTAATATAAGGTTCTGGCTGCAGTAAGGGCATAAGACGGCACTTCCAGCGAGCCTTCGGACGTGGGCGTTACGGACGCTCTATAGGTTGATTTTTTCCGAAAGTAGGGAGCTCTTTGCTCACACAGTCTTTAGTACACTGAATTCGTATCACGCCACACTCATCCGTAACGATCAGCACTCCAGGTCTGCGTTTAGGTCTTAACTGGGTATCCCCAGTGTTACAGTCTGCTGTGTCGTCTATCTCAGTGCGCCATTTGGTTGAGGTATGGAGGGATGTATGGTCATCACATCTACGTTTACATCTATATTTACACCTACATCTACATCTGACATTTACATCTACATCTGAGGTTTTTATTAACACGATTTCTCTGCAATTCACACTTAACTTCTTGGCAGAGGGTTCGTAAAACTACTTTCAGACTTTTTCTCGACCGTCGCTTTCTCGAATAGCGAGAACTGATTACTCTTATTTTATTTCGTTTCTCCCTCTGGAGGTATAACGCAACAAAATATTTTGGCATTCGATGGAGAAAGTTGGTGACTGAAACTTAGTGAGAAGATGTCGTCGATCGAAAAACGCGTTTGTTTTAATGATTGCCATCGCAACTCGTCTACCATATTCGTGACATTCTCTGCCCTGTTTCGTGATAATACAAAACGAGATGCCCTTCTCTGAACTTTTTTCGCTGTCATCCGTTAACCCTATCAGGTAAGGATACCGTACCGCCCAACGTTACTCCAGAAGAGGACGGACAGCGTTAGTACAGGTAGTCTCTTTAGTAGATTTGTGGCATCTTCTAATTGTTTTGCTTTTGTTTCCGCTTCCCCACAACATTTTCTGTATGATTATCCCAATATAAGTTATTTTTTATTATTCTCCTAGATATTTGGTTGCGTCTACAGCCTTTACATTTGTGTTATTTATCGTGTAGCCGAAATTTAACGGACTTTTTTCTGTACCGGTACTTATGTGGAGGAGGACCTCGAACTTTTTATTGTTTAGGACGAACTGCCACTTTTCGCGCCATGCAGTTATCTTGTGTAAATACCTTCGTAGTATGTTTTGATCTTCTGATATCTTCACTGTATGGTAAACGACAGCATCATTATAAAAAAGAGAAAGAAAGAAGGGCTGCTCAGATTGTCCGCTAAACCTTTTATATACCTTAAGAATAGCAGAAGGTCTACAAACGAAACCTACATTGTGAACCCCAGGTGTCACTTCGGTTTCAATAGACGACTTCCCATCAATTACTATGAGCCGCTCTTCTGGCCTTTGGCGGCGACGCAGACGTCGGAGTCGCCGCTTATCACTCGAGTAGCTCCTCATGAGGCTGAATAATTCCATTCAAGTTCTTCCACCCTTATGGGAAAAAATCCCTGATATTGCAGGGAAGTGAACCTGGGTGTTTTGCATTATACTCAGACTAACTGACTCCTCAGCAGTGGAGGGTAACGATGCAGATGCAACATTATAAGTCATTTGTAATACACAATGCGTTTTGTTGCTGGCAGCTCCGTTTGCGGTATTTCAGCTTCGGCACTCTGACTTCGCACGGCTCCGACTAGCGCAAGGGTGCTGCAGGGGTGGTCGGAGACAGGAGGTGGAGGAGATGAACAAAGATAGGGGAAGGACGAATGCAGAAACAAAGAGAGAGGGGAGTTGGAGGAGATGGACAGATAGAGGAGGGAGGATGAGGTGGCCAGAGAAGCTAGAGGGGTGTGGGTAAGGAGTAGACACACAATGAGAAGGTGTAGGAGTGTGTGGAATTTGTGTGTCAAACGCATACACGAGGGAAGCCGCGAAGAAAAGCCTAGTAAACAACAAAGGACTTTTGTATCCATGGGATGCCTTTTTTTCTGCTGCACCCACACATCCATCTCTGGTAGAGAATCTTCCACCATTTCAAGCCATCATGACATAAGTGACACAGCAAATAATGGTAAAACACAAAAGACGATTTTTATACACCAATAAAGCTTTGGAGAAGAAATAACTATCCATAGTGACCTTAAGTATATGGACCACATAAAACAAATAGTAGGAAAAGCACATGCCAGATTGAGATTCATAGACAGAATGTTAAGGATGTCTAATTCATCCATGAGAAATGTGGTCTGTTGAGCGCTTGCTCGACCGATTCTTGAGTATTGTTCATTAGTATGGGATCCTTACCAGGTACACCGATAGAAGTGATAGAGAAGACCCAAAGAAGAGTTGTGCGTTTCGTCACTGGATCGTTTAGTTGGCGTGAGAGCGTTACCGAGATGCTCACCAAACTCCAGTGGCAGACGTAACAAGAGAAGCGTTTTGAGTCATGGAGAAGTTCATTATAGATAAATCCCAACTGCATTTCAGATACTTCGAAGACGAAAGAGAAGAAGGATTGAATGTTATTTCATCTATAAAATATCAGTGTTTTTACATTTTCATTGTCCACCAAAAGGACATTGTCACTCAACGTCATATTTACTGGATGTCCAAATTGGTGCCATAAAAGAATGTCCATTATATCACCGAAGTTGTCAAACTGCCCGCTGCTTCCTTGAGGACAGTAAATAGTTCCCCACCGGGGGGCTAAGGGTGTAGGCTGTATGCTCAAGTTTGGCATTTCCTTAATAGACACAGTTCAGTTCCAGTAATAATTAGGAACCAGCTTTATAAAGCAGGATCAGTCCTCATCCTACCCTGACTATAGCCTCGTGTTCTGTAATAAGCATGGCTAAGAGTGCTGATAGTCTTCCTTAAGTTGAAGTTCTTTAAGTTCTATCATGCTCTTTTCGTTCAAATAATGTCTCTGTACTCTGACTGATTTTTGTTGTTTCTATTACTGTGGTAGGACATTCAGACATTCCTTCTGCAAAAATGTCTGACAGTGTTAGCTATGCAGCGCGTGATATAAAGTTCGTCAGCAACACATCTTTTCTTTTTATTTCTCACTTTGATTTCTCTGTGGAACATTCGTACCAACATCTAAACAAATTTTGACTCGTTAGTAACCAATTCTTACATGGATTTCTTAAGCATTCGACGTTAAAAAGTAACGTAGTTGTGTGTGGTTTACATTATCACAAAAATATGAACTAAGTATCATGGTTAATTAGAACTGTGTCACTCTCCCTTGCAATTTTTTATTCTCTAGTGACGACGATACTTTCGCTAGGCGGAAGCCCAGAAGAACAGCACGTAGAAATTTAGTTAGCTTCAACCTCGGCAAGGCATAAATTTTAGTTACCGCATTTCAATTTTTATTTTCGAGTAGCGATGGAAAATAAATTGGCAGCTTGCTTGCGGCTCGGATTTCGTTTTATTAATTGCGAAACGCTGCGCCGCTGGGCTGCGAGGTCGTTACGTTTTATTAATATCCCTTTTTATGAAATATGGTGAATACAACGAGAAAAATTCTGTGAAGAGGTCAGCCGATTCCAGTTTACAATGTTGTATCTAATTAATGGACGCCGAGGTCAGAGTTTATGACACGCGGTTAGCGGATGGAAGCATCACCGCACTCTGTGTACGAGGGGCGCACATCTGCTCCGGCTCGATCGTTCACAGCCAATCGGCGGCATGCATTCTGACACGTCAGAACATGTTTCCGACAGTTTTCCACACTCCACCGAGCGAAAGAATTCCCTTGTACTCGTAAACATTTGCGTCACGATAAATCTATTTTCAGACGTCGTTAATGAAATTTATATTTACAATTGTTTCTGTTCATTAGTGTAGGCGATGTCGAACAGTTTTGGTATAGGTTAGGAACTGATTCGTGCAAGATATAGGTGCGCTTACTTTTATATTGGCAGTCTAAATCTGTCCATGTTAGAACCATGAAAGATGTATTTAAAACCACATTTTCTAAATTGCAATAATTAATAAAAATCTTGAACTACTTCATTTTAGCATAGTTTGTGACATAATTAATTATGTAATTTCAATGCAAACTATCAACATGCTTGGAACAACCGTAGTGCCCTGTTCACTGCTACAAGGGTTAGTCCAAGTGCATTGGTAGTTCCCAAAAAAAAAGAAAAAACTGGCTCTGAGCACTATGGGACTTAACTGCTGAGGTCATCAGTCCCATAGAACTTAGAACTACTTAAATCTAACTAACCTATGAACATCACACACATTCATGCCCGAGGCAGGATTCGAACCTGCGACCGTAGCGGTCGCGCGGTTCCAGACTGTAGCGCCTAGAACCGACGGCCACAACGGCCGGCGGTAGTTCACAATGTAAGACTAACGTACATGATAAGTTATATCACAAGATATGCCAAAATTTAGCATTCCGAAATATTGATTAATTATTGTAGTTATACAATAGTTAAATACTTATTTTAAGACTCGAGAATGATAAGATTGTGACTGTAATGGATTGTCAAAATATAAATAAGTAAAAATGTGTATTGCTCGATGTAGTTGCTAGCCTTTAAAAATTTCTAGGCTTCGTTAATAGAATGCATCGTTTATTTTTTCAAACGTTATGTTGATCTTAGGTGCAGTTAACGGCTGTGCACAAACTATTTACTTCGCAGAAAACAATGGAATTAAAGGTTAATAGTTTCACGTATCCCGTAATAGCTGATATGTGCAACCTCCTAAAATGTCTCCTTTCTTGCCGCGTTAGCTTTTCTGTTCATATTTAATGTACCAAGGCCTCTCTGATGACAACTCATTCGCGGATAAGTTCTCGACGAACAGAGAATTATTCAACGTTTATGTATTTAATTATCGACTGAAGTTGACTTCGATCAGAAAACAATCTGCAAGGCAGTTACGACAACAATAGTAGCACAAAAACGATAAAACGATTAAAGATGTAATCTTTCGACTATCTGTTGTTAGAATTTTGTCACCAGATTCGCCATTATCGATCCGTCCTGTGAAACATAAAACGAGTACCTGTATGTACACTTCTTCAGAGATGGCTGCGGGACTCGGCTATTCGATACAGAATGTTAAATTAAACACCTTTCAGTCATCTAGTCTCCAAACTTATTTTATTTGGCACCAGTTTTGGTGATTTACTGCGCTATCTTCAGGGCCCCGTCCGACGTGTAAGATTCCACCTCTGTTCTGGTCAAACCTAGGGTCAGCATTACTGGTATTAGTAGATTTCTGCTTGCTCTAGCGATCACTTCAACCATCATCTACAGATGGGTGCTGTTTTAATCAGAACTGTGGTGGCGTCTTCCTACACGTCCGCCAGCGACCTGAAGAGGCGTAGTAAATCGCGGAAACTGGTAGCCAAATAAAATAAGTTTGGAAACTAGACGGCTGAAGTGTGTTTATTTTACATCGTAAAACGAGTACTATCTACCTGAAGGGTCCCCACGCACGAGCAACGGGTCACAGTCATCAGTCACCAAGCCGCGCGATCTGTCCGCAGATCGCTCCAAAAAATGGTTCAAATGGCTGTGAGCACTATGGGACTTAACATTTGAGGTTATCAGTCCCCTAGAACTTTGATCTACTTAAACCTAACTAACTTAAGTACATCGCACACATCCATGCCCGAGGCAGGATTCGAACCTGCGACCGTAGCAGCTGCGTGGTTCCGGACTGAAGCGCCTAGAACCGCTCGGCCACAGCGACCGGCGCAGATCGCTCCTGTGCGCTCAAGTCTAGTGAAGTGGATGCAGTGTGTGGTAATACGGCTTCCTGTCTGTGATTTGTTTATAGCTATTTAGCATGGTTGTGTAGTTTCGTTTCTTTGCGCATTGCCTACGCGAGAAGGTATAGTTAATCAGGAAGCACGAATCTATCTGAGAAATGAGGTTTAAGGTGGAGTTGGGGTATATGTCAAATAGCTATCAATACGGTAGCATCTAATACATATGCTACCATCACTGTAGAACAAGTCGAAGCAGGACTCTTCTGAAAACACTAAATTTTGCTACTCAGCACTCCAGGGACGGTATTTACGTGGCCACACAAGTTTGAGGTTTTGGTACTCTCTGGGCAACGGAAGCCGACGCAGTGGCATGCGTGACATCAATACAAAGCGTCGAACTATCAAAGCAGACATGTCCACTCCCGTTGTAGCACTGCGGTTGAAGCTGTTTAATCATTTACGGCCAAATGGGCAAGATAGCATGGCGGTCATCCTGCCCTGGGTTTCATTATGTGGTCCAGTACCCGCTTGCTGCTGTGTGGGAACCTCCTATGCCCACTGGTACCACACTCGCATCACTGTCATACCAGTGTGCCCTGTGCGAGCTGCAGTGTCACGGTACGACAAACTCGTTTCCCGGAGACCACTCACTGTGCCCCGTCTGAACTCACACACATGCTAATACTGCACCCTTTGACACTGATGTGGCGTACCGGAAAGTTTCCACTTCGTTTGAAAGCTTTGTACCAACTGGACATGGCGTAACATTGACCTGCCTGGACACACTAAAGGGGCCATTGCTGGACGTAGTATCTCTCTGCAATCTTAATCCATTTTAAGATTCCACTGTTCTACATTCATTCCAAGTTTGAACGACGTATAACTGGCAGAGATAGTCTGTACTTGCTTGAATTTAGCGTCGCCAGTTAGTATAGTATTTTTCTGCTTTGGTTGTTGTAAACCTTATGCGTTCATAGAAATTCAATTTTACATCTTTGTGTGCTCCAAGACAACGTGTCACGATTGCTCGTTTGATGTTTGTGTTCCAAATCTGTATTGAGGAGGTCCTTTTCAGTTATCCATTGAACAGGACGTAGGATGTTTTACTTTCTGCTAGAAGTGTTATTCAAGTTTTTGCCTCTAAACAGAATGAGATAATACTCGGTAGAGATTTTAATAGTAATGAATGGCAGTGGTTTTTAAAATGATTGTACCAATGTCCATAATAGGGTGCAGAGATGACGAACTTCTATCATCACTGTAGACTGCTGCAGAAAGTGGATGTAAAAGTTCAAGAAAGCAGACACCATTTTGTCCATAACTAAAACATTTCCTCAAGTTAAAAAATATTTTGAGGCTGTCAGCACCAATATAACAGCAATGACTTCAGAACGGGAGTTGAAGAGCGCTTGGCAAACAAAACTGCAGATTTTTGCGGAAAAAGACTGCAGAAGTTGATCGTACACTATTATAAGTGCCTTAATGTTGATGGGAATCATGTTGAAAAATAGATTAAGGCATTAATTTCCATATAATAGTAAATGCCTCCAGGTCGTTTCCCGTAACTTGTAAATAATTGAAAACCGCCACGAGCGTGCTGCTGGTTTCCATCATCTAATCGTTTTCAGGCATTATAAAATTATTTACAACGTTCCTACAGTGATGTTAAATAAACTGAAACCCATACTGTGTCGCGACCGTCAGTTGTGCATATGACAATGAAAAATAGCATCTGGTTTTAGATTCGTAGTGGGTCGGGTCTGCAGTGACCACTGCAGTGAAGTGAAAGAGCCTTTATTCTAGTCGCCAGGACGCCGAGGGCTCTCCCACCTGAGCTTTGTGGGTTCGATGGGCTGAAAAGGGCTAAGGGAGGCGGATGTGAGGAGGCGAAGTTGGCTGCAGCAACACAGATGGCATATGTGTAAATTCTTTATTATACCGACTAGCTAGAGCAATTACCGTCGTCCAGTAGCACGGCCTCTCATCTTCCCACGGCGTCCATGTTCCACGGGTATTGTCAGAAGTCGATCTCGCGGCCCATGGGGTGAGAAACGGTGTCAAGAGGACGGCGATGGCTTCTGACCCAGTAGTGTCAAGGCCACGCCTGACCAGCGTACTCGCCAGCGCTGTGTCAGATGCGTCCACATTATACGAGGTGGCACCCAAAAGAAAACGAACAAATATTTTGTGGGCAGAGCTATAGTAGTACAGCGTTTTTCCGATAGCAGTGCATAGAGCGAATGTTTCATTCCACAGTCAGTAAGCCGAGAGCCGTCGCTGAAGAAGGTCAAGACTAGATTCGGCAGAGCTCGTAGTGACAACTGTTTGGTATGATTTTCGTTTTTGCAGTGGCTAATATTCGTGAACGGCGTGCGGTGGTGAAGTTCTGCTTTTTGTTCGGAAAAAGTGGAACAGAACTCTTGTAATGTTGAAAACGGCGTACAAGGACGATGCTATGGGGAACCTCGATCTGGTCGCCCTTCCATGGTCCGAATACATGAAAACGTTGAAAACATTCGTGAAATCATCAACGAAGGTCGGCAGCAGACCAATGAAGAAATTGTGGAGCTGTTGGGAGTGAGTTAGAGTTCAGTGCAGCGAATTGCGACAGAAGATTTTGGAATGAAAAGGGCGGCTGCCAAATTCGTGCCACGACTGCCGACTGCTGATCAAAAACAAGGTCGCGTGGAAGCATACTGTGCTTTGAAAAAAGTCCCGAAATGATCCAGACTTTTAAAAAAAAATTATGACAGCTGACAAAACTTGGTGCTGTGCTTACTGTCTTGAATCAAAGCAACTGTCAAGATAGTGGAAGACTTCAAGTTCCCCTAGCCCCAAGAAAATTCGTTGGGTGAAATCAACCATTAAGGCAATGCTGATTTGATTTTTCGATGTGAGAGGAGTCGTCCATTCAGAGTTTTTTCCGTAGTGTCAGACAGTTACCCATGCCTTCTGCTTGGAAGTTTTGAAAAGATTAAGCAACGGCGTGCGGCGGAAGTGGCCTAATTTATCGCAGATAGCTGACTGGTTTTTCCATCATGACAATGCCCCTGCTCACGCAGCACTGTCTGTATCACAGTTCCTCACCAAAAATGATATTACCGCTGTTCGCTACCCTCTCCCCGCCACCCCCCCCCCCCCGTCCGCCGCCATACTACAATGTAAAGACACGCGGAAGGGAAGCTAATGTTGATGAGTGAAGAAAAAAACTACGGACGCGCTGTCTTAGCATAACAAAAGGTAAAATTAAACGATGTTTTGAAAACTGGAATAAAAGATTATTAGTGCAAGTGGAGAATACTTTGAACGGGATTGAAATTTTTTCTTAAAAGTTAACAAACAAGTTATAAAATTAACTTCCGTTTCTTCTAGGTACCCCCTCGTGTCGTTGTTAGGCTGCTAACTGGGCGGCTGCGTCCCTCCCACAGCTGAGGACAGAGCCGGCCGCCGGCCGCCGGCAGGCACTCCGCGGCTCGATGACGAGCAGGGCATCGGCTCGTCCCTCGCCCACTTTGGCAACGGCAGGCAGCAGGAAGAACGTTGGCGGCCTCAAAAATGGTTGAAATGGCTCTGAGCACTATGGGACTTAACTGCTGTGGTCATCAGTCCCCTAGAACTTAGAACTACTTAAACCTAACTAACCTAAGGACATCACACACATTTATGCCCGAAGAACGTTGGCGGCCAGTCGCACGGTTCCGGACTGCGCGCCTAGAACCGCGAGACCACCGCGGCCGGCTTGGCGGCCTCGCGGCGGAAGCAACCTCACAGTGGGTGCCGGTTTAAAGCAACATGACCAGTCTGGTCGGATGGCCAGCTTTTATGCAAGACAAGGCAGATCTTGTTCCGGTCCGCCAAGCGCCATCGAAATATGTCGAAACGTCAGTGCTGACTCATCATCATTCCGGTAGTTGTAGAGCCGCTGCATAACGAAGGGATGGGCTCCCGGGTGTCGGCGAGCGCCTGGATTTGTACAAATGGTACAAATGGCTCTAAGAACTATGGGACTCAACATCTGAGGTCATCAGTCCGATAGACTTAGAACTACGTAAACCTAACTAAGGACATCACACACATTCATGCCCGAGGCAGGATTCGAACGTGCGACCGTAGCAGTCGCGTAGTTCCGGACTGAAGCACCTAGAACCGCTCGGCCACCATGGCCGCCACCTGGATTTGTACAACAGATCCTGGCTCGATCTCACATCGTACACATTGTATGAAAACTGATTGTGTGTGTCCGTGTATTTTACTATTGATTGTATAATGTATTTTATTATTGACGACAGAGGATCCTGTTTTAAGTTATTTGCTCGCAAAGAAAGAGCGTTTCCATGTAGACTGTTGAAAAAAATTCACGACACTTGAAGATGAGTACAAGAGAGGAAGCGGTAGGGTATAAAGAATTGCTTCATCAGCTGCTATACGCGGTTTCGAAGTATGACATCACTTGTGGTGGGTATTATTATCGATAGTGGAATAACATGGTCAATGGTACCCCTTACGCATCACTAGTTCTTTGGAACAATCTGGAACAACAAGCTGAGAGTGCCTTTTTCGACAGGAGGTACTGTCGTTCTGTATTGTTCAACAGTGTGCAAGTGCAACTGTTCACGGACCTTTATGCTACGTGAGGGCCTTTGTTGTTCAGGTTTCGCGTGGAATAGTCCTATGCAGTCAAATAGCACAAAACGTGCATGAAAAGTATACAGATGTTGATAAAATCTGATTTTGGAAGTTTCCCGTCAAATGATAGGACAGCAGGAAATGATTAATCGGTTTACCCACAAAGGATGAGTTGTGACTGTTCTCTAGGCACAGCGCATACAGCTGAACTCGTATAAGGAGCAGTCCACTAATGATCACTTAGACGCAAGTTCGAAACAATGTTACTCGCTCCTGGCCTAAATCCAACCCAGGAGCTCTAGCTTGCAGGGGGTCGTTCAATCAGTGAGCATTTGTGGATTTCAGTGTATTAGCCGACCGCGATATTACTGCACTTCGCCTCCCTTGTCCATTGTCGGAAACGCGCGGTGAAGTTACGGAAAACAAGTACAGTAGTCAAAATATCCACGGGTAGTGACTGAGAAAAGCGCATTGCACTGTGAAAGATTTCGGGACAGTCGTGCGTGTACTATCAAATGGTTCAGCCGCTCCTCGTAAGGTACCACGATAAAAACTGATGATAAGACCACCGAAGCGCACTCACTCCCGGGTGCAATAATGTTGTGGTGGACTTATGCAATATGGGAGTTTACTCGAAGATTACTCGATAACCACTGGTTGAAAACTCGTTGATAACTGCTGGCATTGATGATAACTCACGGAGAACTCAGAGATAACTGCAACTCGTCATGAGCGACTTCACTTGACTGTGGTGGGCCCGAGCCGTCTCCTAAATGCCAGGCGAGCGGAAGGACACTTGTACCGCTCTATTTCCAAACACGACCCTGGCAGTGGCCGAGTTGGCGCCTTCCACAAACCTCACCATAAACATGCAGTTACGCTGTTGACGTCTGGCGAGTAGGCAACCCGGCAGACATGTCTGTACTGCAGAAGGCCATAACCCAAGGAGTCAGCAGGATGTACGTCATCACAAACGAAATAACGGGATTAATCAGTATCGTCATTCTTTGTCAATAACTTTCGTTGCCAGACTATATTATTATTTGAAAGGTTATTAAGGTTTTCGTGAATTTATATAATGTGACAATTTAATTTGGAAAAGCAATACAGTAATGGCGAACTTTAGTGTGAAACTGGAAGTAAATGTAACTACTTACATGAGCATCGTTGGCTGTATTCATTATTGTGACGTGTCTCACTTATGAACTCAATAAATGAAGTAACTGGTGTGAATTGTTATCCTTTCAAAGTAATCTTTTTCACTTAAAAATGAAGGTCTTTAGTAGTTGTAGAGAGAGAGATAAATTTTCGTTTTACGCAAGACAGTAAGGCTCTCTACAAAGCGTATTCTCCATACTAATCGTCCAATCCATGTCTGAACGCACAAAGAAAAATATAGTGGAACGGAGCATTTTTTAATTTAAAAATTGTAGTTACTTAAAGAAATGACTGGTACATTTATCTTGTCGGAAAAAAATCGCAGTAACAAAAAATTATTAAGGCAGAGCAATGAAATTTCGGGAATACACTTGTCCAGGTAACATATGAAACTGATTAACATTAGAAGAAAAATGGTTCAAATGGCTCTGAGCACTATGGGACTTAACATCTGAGGTCATCAGTCCCCTAGACTTAGAACTACTTAAACCTAACTAACCTAAGAACATCACACACATCCATGCCCAAGGCAGGATTCGAACTTGCGACCGTAGCAGCAGCGCCGTTCCGGACTGAAGCGCCTAGAACCGCTCGGCCACAACGGCCGGCAACATTAGAAGATCACAGGTTAATGTAAGTGCGACATAAGCCATTGTAAACGTGAAATGCTGGTATATCAATAACTGCTGTAACCACCAGAAAGCATGAAAACGTGCATTCATTGTGTCTTACAGGTGCCGGATGTCAGTTTGTGCGATGGGGCTCCATGTCGGTGGCACTTGGTCGGTGAATACAGGGACGGTTAATGTTGTTTGTGGATGACGCTGGAGTTGTCTTCTGATGATGGGCCATATGTGATCGATTGCGGAACAAATCTGAGGATCGAGCTGGCCAAGGCAACATGTCGACACACTGCAGAGCATGTTGGGTTGTTACAGCGGTATGTGGACGAGTGTTAAACTGTTGGAAAATGCCCCCTGGGATGTTGTTCATGAATGGCACTACAATGGTCGTATCACCAGAGTGACATACAAATTTGCAGTCGGGGTGCGTGGGCTAACCACTAGAGTGCTCCTGCTGTCATACGAAATAGCACCCCAGGCCATAATTCCAAGTGTAGTTCCAGTGTCTGTAGCACGCATGTCCTCAGCTGGTCTCCTCCTAAGGAATACACGACCATCACTGGCACGGGGAAGAACCAGCTTTCATCAGAAAAAACGACAGACCTCCCATGCCCTGCAATGAGCTCTCCCTTGACACCACTGATGTCGCAAATGACGGTGGTTTGGGATCGGAATGCACGCTACAGAGCATCTGGCTCGGAGTTGTCCTCGAAGTAACCGATTTGTAGCAGTTCGTTGTGTCACTATGGTGCCCACTGCTGCTGCAGATGCAGCACCGTGCACCAGAGCCGAACTCCTAACACGATCTCTTCCCTGTCGGTAGTACCATATGGTCGTCCGGGGCCCGGTCTTCTTGCGACCGCACATTCTCATGACCACCGCTGCCAGCTATCAAGTACAGTGGCTTCATTCGTGCCAAATCTTTATGCAGCATCGTCCAAGAAACATCCAACTTCTTGTAGCCCTGTTAAACGACCTCGTTCAAATTCAGTGAGAAGTTGATAATGACACCTTAGCCGCCTTAAAGTTATTCTTGACTAACATCAACTCGCCAAGTCCACTTTCGGAGGAGATTAGTGTTTAACGTCCTGGTGACAACAAGGTCATTAGAGACGGGCATAGGCTCGAATTAGAGAAGGACGGGAAAGGAAATAGGCCATGCCCTTGTCAAAGGAACTGAGGCGTAGCGCCGTATAACGATCCTGCCTTGGAGGCGGTTAATTGGGAGACGTGTCTCAGAGCTGGATAGTGACAGATGGTGACGCGAGACTGGACGCACACGTAGTTTATGTATCAGCCGATAGAGGACAATATTGGACAGGGGGACTGTGATTTTAGTTTCGATTGTGCCCACTAGAGTGCACTAAAGCAATAGAATGTTTTTCATAAACTGTTCTATTATTTTCATAAAGTGTTATTATGTCATTTGTGTATGTAAAATGTTATAAAAGTGTTTTAGCAGTATGAATGATGCGTGAGTGTGGCTTAAGGTTAATATGAAGATAATTGTTTAACGAGTTATGTAGAAGGATTTAGTGTGGGAACATTTCGAAGAAGTATGGATACGGAGAAAGGGGATTTTTGTAGAATAGATTTGTAAAGTAAGTTTATGGTAAAGGGAAAGTTAATTCAGGTATAAATAACAATAGTAAATAACTTTATGCATAAACAAAACTTCAGCATATTAGATAATTACGTTGGTAAAAAGTGCAGTCGTTAGGTTTAGTACTTTGCAATTGGTTATTGATGAAACGCGCGGATTGACGCGGGAGAACCTTGTTTTGCTATTGGCTGTTGAGTAAACTGACCAATGGTAAAGCAATATTCTTCGCGCGCCTTTCTCTGCTGGTAGAGAAGACTTTGAGTATTCTAGAGAGGAGTCGGAGCCTAGCCATGAAAGAGATCGGACGTGTGTAGTAGTAGTTCCGATGGAAATGATAAATTGCCGGATCTAGCAGTGTTTCATACATCAAAAGTGTGGTAAAGTGACAGCATAATTATTCCGATGGGCGTGTAGAAATTTCGGAATTTTTAAGTGAATTTTGTGACGAGAAAAGACATATATTCCGCGTAGCGTATTGAGCAGGTCGGTGGCTAAAAACTGTGACTGCAGTAGGTACCGACAGACTTAATATTTGGCGAGCATTCTCAATCAAAAACAATCAGTATTTTTGTAGCTATTACGTTTTCGGGAAATGCAACACCATAAACTTGCTAACGTGAGTGAAAGGGATTGTGAGTGACTGTGTTAAGACTAGCACGGGCTTGGCAGTGATACTTGTTCACTTAAGTTTCAGAATATATTAATTGAGGACAAAATTTCCAACCTTTCATTTCTTGTGAAAACTTTCTCCCGAAACGTAGATTAGTGACTTTAATTGCAGCCTGGTTCACGTCGAAGTACAGTAGGTTTCGCTCGGCTTCCCTACGTATGAAATGCTGAGACAATGTTCACAGGTAGGTGCGGGTTCGTCGTAAAGGGACAGAAAGAACCGCGCCGCCGCAGTACCATCTCGGCATTTGCCTTAAACGATTTAGGGAAATCACGGAAAACCTAAATCTGGATGGCCAGACGCGGTTTTAAACCGTCATCCTCCAGAACGCGAGTTCAGGATGCTAGACGTGGCGCTATCTCGCTCGGTGAGTCCAGCCTCAAAGATAACTAACGCTATGGCTTGTCTCCAAAGCAAACCTGATTTGCATCCTCATTGTTGACGCCTCTAGCGCCACTCTTATGCATCTGGCGTGATATTTAAATAAACATCTTCTTTCTCGTGTAGAAACACGGCTATCAATTTAGTTTACGTAATACAACTCTTTCCTGGTGTTGCGGTTTTTTCCCGCCAGTGCTCTTCATAAGTGGACACAATTATGAGATACGTTTTGAGTTGAGGTAACATCTACTAGTAGGTCATAATGATATGGATCAGTAGAGAATACTTGTCTTTCCTCTCATAACGTAAACGTTTTCCATTTACTCTGCTCTTGAATTCCCTGTGTGTCAGTATCCGCAGGGGAAGCCGAGGCGTGAGGGAGCGAAGGAGGGAGCGATTATAATGCTACGAGTGTGAGTGAGTGCGGCGCTGGAGTGACGGACGCCCGGCGTGGCTCGGTTTTGCGGCGGCCCTCCGACCAGGCTGTGCTGACGGCGGGGAGCGTTATGCAGATGTGGATAACGGCCCGCCTCGGACGGCGATGAATAAATATGAGTGCCGCCGCCGCCATCGCTCGCAATCCGAAAACTTCCGCTGCGCGCCAGGGAATCTTTGCCGATGCGCGAACAGCCGAAATGGATGGAGATTGACTCGGTGGTCGTGGATGGAAAGAAAAGGAAGACTGGGATCTAGATTTAATGTTCCGTGGACGACGAGGTTACTGGGTCACAAGTGTGGGCAAGGTAATAGGAAAGCCCCTTTCAAAAGAGACACCGTGGATTCGCCCTAATCAGTTTATGAAAACTGCAGGAAACTGGAATCGGCATGATCGGACGGGGAATTAAATCTCGCTGTTCCGAATACCTGTACGAAGCCTTAATCACTGCGCCACCTCGCCCGGTGCGCAGTAGTATTACGCTCGCATATTTTCACATTTCTGGAGACCGAAAATCTAATCTGCAGAAATCAACATGGATTCCCGAAATAACGATAATGTGAAACCCAGCTCGCTCTGTTCGTCCACGAGACCGAGAAGACAGTAGATATCGGCGCGCAGGGAGCTGCCGTTTTACTTTAGTTCCGTAAGACCTTACATATAGTTCCGGACTGCTACCTAATGAGCGAAATGCGAGCGTACTGAATATCAGACCGACTATATGACTGAGCTGAAGAATTTCTAGTTAACAGAACACAGAATGTCATTCTCAATGGAGGGAACTCTTCAGACATACAAGTAACTTAGGGCGTACCTCAAATCTGTGTTATACGTCCATTACATTCTACAATATATATAAATAACATATTACACAACATCGGAAGTTCCAGAGGCTTTTCGCGAATGACGCTGTTGTACACAGAGAAGTCACAACGCTAGAAAATTGTAGCTAGATGAAGGAAGACGTGCAGAGGTTCGATGTTTGGTGCAGGGAGTGACAATTCACTATCAACATAAACAAATATAACGTATTGCTTACGCATAGACGAAAAGCCCCATTACTGTGTGATTACACGATCGCAGAACTATCACTGGAAGTAGTTAGTTCCACAAAATATCTAGGATTGATTTAATGTGGAATGAACACATAAAACTGATCACAGGACATGCAGATGCCAGACTGAGATTCACTGAAGGAATCCTCAGGAAATGTAGTCTGTCAACAAAGGACCATTGACATTTGACCGTTACTTGAGTATTGCTCATCAACATGGGATCTGTACCGGGTAGGCTGATAGAGGAAATAGAGGAGATAAAAAGAAAACCAGCGCTTTTCACTCACTTTTTTTTGGTCATCAGTCTTCTGACTGATTTGATGCGACCGGCCACAAATTACTCTCATGTGTCAACCTCTTCATCTCACACTAGCACTTGCAACCTACATCCCCAATCATTTGCTGGATGCATTCCAATTTCTGTCTTCCTCTACAGTCTTTGCCATCTACAGCTCCCTCTAGTACCATGGAAGTTATTCCCTCATGTCTTCTCCTTATCAGTGTTTTCCACATACTCCTTTCCTCTCCGATTCTGCGCAGGACCTCCTCATTCCTTACCTTATGAGTCCACCTAATTTTCAGCAATCATCTATAGCACCACATCTGAAATCCTTCGATTGTCTTCTGTTCCAGTTTTCAGTCAGAAAATGTTTCACTACCGTACAATGTTGTACTCCAGACGTACATTCTCAGAAATTTCTTCCCCAAATTAAGGCCGATATTTGATAGTAGTAGACTTCTCTTGGCCAGGAATGCCCTTTACGCCAGTATTATTTTGCTTTTGATGTCCTCCTTGCTCCGTCCGTCGTTGGTTATTTTACTGCCTACGTAGCAGAATTCTTTAACTTCATCTTCTTCGTGGCCATCAATCCTGATGTTATGTTTCTCGCTGTTTTCATTTCTACTTCTTCTTATTACCTTCGTCTTCCTTCGATTTACTCTCAAACCATACTCTATACTCATTACACTGTTAATTCCGTTCAGCAGATCATGTAATTCTTCTTCACTTTCACTCAGGATGTCATCAGCGAATTGTACCATTGATATCATATTGTTTACAATATACATAAATGACTTAGTTGACAACATCGGTAGCTCCGTGAGGCTATTTGCAGATGACACGGTTGTCTACAAGAAAGTAGCAACATCAGAAGACTCGTACGTACTCCAGGAGGACCTGCAGAGGATTAATGCATGGTGCGACAGCTGGCAGCTTTCCCTAAACGTAGATAAATGTAATATAATGCGCATACATAGGGGCAGAAATCCATTCCAGTACGATTATGCCATAGGTGGTAAATCATTGGAAGCGGTAACGACCGTAAAATACTTAGGAGTTACTATCCGGAGCGATCTGAAGTGGAATGATCACATAAAACAAATAGTGGGAAAAGCAGGCGCCAGGTTGAGATTCATAGGAAGAATTCTAAGAAAATGTGACTCATCGACGAAAGAAGTAGCTTACAAAACGCTTGTTCGTCCGATTCTTGAGTATTGCTCATCAGTATGGGACCCTTACCAGGTTGGATTAATAGAAGAGATAGACATGATCCAGCGAAAAGCAGCGCGATTCGTCATGGGGACATTTAGTCAGCGCGAGAGCGTTACGGAGATGCTGAACAAGCTCCAGTGGCGGACACTTCAAGAAAGGCGTTACGCAATACGGAGAGGTTTATTATCGAAATTACGAGAGAGCACATTCCGGGAAGAGATGGGCAACATATTACTACCGCCCACATATATCTCGCGTAATGATCACAACGAAAAGATCCGAGAAATTAGAGCAAATACGGAGTCTTACAAGCAGTCGTTCTTTCCACGCACAATTCGTGAATGGAACAGGGAAGGGGGGATCAGATAGTGGTACAATAAGTACCCTCCGCCACACACCGTAAGGTGGCTCGCGGAGTATAGATGTAGATGTAGATGTAGATATCCTTTCGCCTTGAATTTTAATTCCACTCCTGAACCTTTCTTTTATTTCCATCATTGCTTCCTCGATGTACGGATTGAACAGTAGGGATGAAAGGCTACAGCCTTATCTTACATCCTTTTTAATACGAGCACTTCGTTCTTGGTTGTCCACTTTATTATTCCCTCTTGACTGTTGTACATATTGTACATGACCCACCTTCCCCTACAGCTTACCCTTACATTTTTCAGAATTTCGAACATCTTGCACCATTTTACCTTGTCGAACGCCTTTTCCAGATCGAAAAATCCTATGAACGTGTCTTGATTTTTCTTTAGTCTCGCTTTCACTATTAACCGCAACGTCAGAACTGCCTCTCCCATGCCTTTACTTTTCCTAAAACAAAACTGATCAACATCTAGCGCATGCTCAATTTTCTTTTCCATTCTTCTGTATATTATTCTTGTTAGCAACTTGGATGCATGAGCTGTTAAGCTGACTGTGCGTTAATTCTCGCACTTGTCAGCACTTGCCGTCTTCGAAATTGTGTGGATGATGCTTTTCCGAAAGTCAGATGGTATGTCGCCAGACTCATACATTCTACACACCAACGTCGATAGTCGTTTTGTTTCCATTTCCCAAATGATTTTAGAAATTATGATGGAATGTTATCTATCTCTTCTGCCGTATTTGAACTTAAGTCCTCCAACGTTCTAATACTGAATCCCCTATCTCTTCTAAATCGACTCCTGTTTCTTCTTCTATCACATCAGACAAATCTTTCCCCTCATAGAGGCTTTCAGTGTATTCTTTCCAACTATCCGCTCTCTCCTCTGCATTTAACAGTGGAATTCCCGTTGCACTCTTAATGTTATCACCCTTGCTTTTAATGTCTCAGAAGGTTGTTTTACTTTCCTGTAGGTTGCGTCTGTCCTTCCGACAATCATTTCTTTTTCGATGTCTTCACATTATCCCTTCAGCCATTTCGTCTTTCTGCACTTCCTATTTATTTCATTCCTCAGTGGCTTGTATTTCTGTATTCCTGAGTTTCCCGGAATATTTTTGCACTTCCTCCTTTCATCGATCAATTGAAGTATTTCTTCTGTTACCAATGGTTTCTTCGTTGTTACCCTCTTTGTACCCACGTTTTCTTTCACAACTTCTGTGATGGCCCTTTTTAGATATATCAATTCCTATTCAATTGTACTGTCTACTGAGCTATTCCTTATTGCTGTATCTGTAGCCTTGGAGAACTTCAACTGTATCTCGTCATTCCTTAGTGCTTCCGTATCCCACTTGTTTGCGTATTGATTCTTCCTGACTAATGTCTTAAATTTCAGCCTACTCTTCATCACTACTATATTGTGATCTGAGTCTATGTCTGCTCCTGGGTACGCATTACAATCCACTATTTGATTTAGGAATCTCTGTCTGATCATGTTGTAATCTAATTGAAATCTTCCAGTATCACCCGGCCTTTTGCAAGTATACCTCCTCTTCTTGTGATTCTTGAAAAGAGTATTCACCGTTACTAGCTGAAACCTAGCCCAGATTCTCCTGTAACCTTTTCTTCTACTCTTTCTCCTACAACTGCATTCCTGTCCCCCATGACTATTAGATTTTCATTCCCCTCTACATACTATATTACCCTTTCAATATCCCCATCAACTTTCTCTATCTCTTCAGCTTGCGACGTTGGCATGTATACCTGAACTATCGTTGTACGTGTTGGTTTGCTGTCGATTCTGATAAGAACAACTCTGTCACTGAACTGGTCACAGTAACATACTCTCTGCCCTACCTTCCTATTCATAACGAATCCTACTCCCATTATACCATTTTTTTCTGCTGTTGATATTATCCCATACTCCTCTGACCAGAAATCCTTGTCTTCATTCCGCTTCACTTCACTGACCCCTACTATATCTAGATTGAGTCTTTGCATTTCCCTTTTCAGATTTTCTAGTTTCCCTACCACGTTCCAGCATCTGACATTCAACGCCCCGACTCCTAGAACGTTGTCCTTCCGCTGATTATTCAATCATTTTCTCATTGTAACCTCCCCCTTGACAGTTCCCTTTTCGGAGATCCGAATGGGGGACTATTCCGGAATCTTTTGCCAATGGAGAGATCATCATTACACTGCTTCAATTACAGGTCACATGTCCTGTGGATACACGTTATGTGTCTTCAATGCAGTGGTTTCCATTGCCTTCTGCATCTTCATGCCGTTGATCATTGCTGATTCTTCCGCCTTTAGAGGCAATTTCCCACTCCCGGGACAAGAGAGGTGACCTGAACCTCTGTCCGCTCCTTCGCCCTCTTTGACAAGGCCGTTGACAGAATGAGGGTGAGTTCTTATGCCGGAAGTCTTCGGGCGCCAATGCTGATTATTAATCAAAACTTAAGCAGTGGCGGGATTCGAACCCAGAACCGAAGACGTTTTGATTATGAATCAAAGACCCTACCTCTTTTTTTTCTTTTTTTTTTCTTTTGTTAAATCTCATTTTGTTCGCTATCGTTCGTTGCATCTGCTCGGGGCGGACGTCGTAAGGCATCCGTTCAAGTTCGTTGTTGATCTATTAACTCAGTTTTTTTTATTTTTTTTTTATTACAGAGGGCAACCAACCCTCTGACCGAACACGCTGAGCTACCGTGCCAGTGATTCACTTTTGTTCGTTGCATCCTCTCTGGGCGCACGTCGTAAGACATCGTTTTAAGTTCGTTGTTGATCGATTAACTCAGTTTTTTATTACAGAGGGCGGCTAACCCTCTGACCGAACACGCTGAGCTACCGTGCCGGCATTTTTTTTGTTCTTTATTGTTCGTTCTATTTGTTCGGGGCGGTCGTTCCATGACACCCTTTTAAGTACGTCGTTGATCTATTGAGTGTTTTTTTTGATACTGAGGGCGTCTAACGACCGAACACGCTGAGCTACCGTGCCGGCTTAAGCAGGAATCGTACCCCTAGACCAACGAGCCCTGTGACTTGGCGAGTTTCGCTACAGGTTCATTTAATATGCACAAGAACGACTCGGAGATGATCACCCGATTCCAGTGGCGAACGTTGTAAGAGAGGCGCTGTGCATCTCGACGTAGTTTACTTTTAAAGTTTCGGGAACATATATTCTTAGAAGAGTCTACAAATAGTTGCTTCTGATGTACCCTATTCATCGAAGAAACTTTTATAAGTATTACTACACTCCTGGAAATTGAAATAAGAACACCGTGAATTCATTGTCCCAGGAAGGGGAAACTTTATTGACACATTCCTGAGGTCAGATACATCACATGATCACACTGACAGAACCACAGGCACATAGACACAGGCAACAGAGCATGCACAATGTCGGCACTAGTACAGTGTATATCCACCTTTCGCAGCAATGCAGGCTGCTATTCTCCCATGGAGACGATCGTAGAGATGCTGGATGTAGTCCTGTGGAACGGCTTGCCATGCCATTTCCACCTGGCGCCTCAGTTGGACCAGCGTCCGTGCTGGACGTGCAGACCGCGTGAGACGACGCTTCATCCAGTCCCAAACATGCTCAATGGGGGACAGATCCGGAGATCTTGCTGGCCAGGGTAGTTGACTTACACCTTCTAGAGCACGTTGGGTGGCACGGGATACATGCGGACGTGCATTGTCCTGTTGGAACAGCAAGTTCCCTTGCCGGTCTAGGAATGGTAGAACGATGGGTTCGATGACGGTTTGGATGTACCGTGCACTATTCAGTGTCCCCTCGACGATCACCAGTGGTGTACGGCCAGTGCAGGAGATCGCTCCCCACACCATGATGCCGGGTGTTGGCCCTGTGTGCCTCGGTCGTATGCAGTCCTGATTGTGGCGCTCACCTGCACGGCGCCAAACACGCATACGACCATCATTGGCACCAAGGCAGAAGCGACTCTCATCGCTGAAGACGACACGTCTCCATTCGTCCCTCCATTCACGCCTGTCGCGACGCCACTGGAGGCGGGCTGCACGATGTTGGGGCGTGAGCGGAAGACGGCCTAACGGTGTGCGGGACCGTAGCCCAGCTTCATGGAGACGGTTGCGAATGGTCCTCGCCGATACCCCAAGAGCAACAGTGTCCCTAATTTGCTGGGAAGTGGCGGTGCGGTCCCCTACGTCACTGCGTAGGATCCTACGGTCTTGGCGTGCATCTGTGCGTCGCTGCGGTCCGGTCCTAGGTCGACGGGCACGTGCACCTTCCGCCGACCACTGGCGACAACATCGATGTACTGTGGACACCTCACGCCCCACGTGTTGAGCAATTCGGCGGTACGTCCACCCGGCCTCCCGCATGCCCACTATACGCCCTCGCTCAAAGTCCGTCAACTCCACATACGGTTCACGTCCACGCTGTCGCGGCATGCTACCAGTGTTAAAGACTGCGATGGAGCTCCGTATGCCATGGCAAACTGGCTGACACTGACGGCGGCGGTGCACAAATGCTGCGCAGCTAGCGCCATTCGACGGCCAACACCGCGGTTCCTGGTGTGTCCGCTGTGCCGTGCGTGTGATCATTGCTTGTACAGCCCTCTCGCAGTGTCCGGAGCAAGTATGGTGGGTCTGACACACCGGTGTCAATGTGTTCTTTTTTCCATTTCCAGGAGTGTATATTAACAAAATGGAACTCAAGTATAATGTCCTTGGATGAATATCCAAACAGTGTCATACAACAGAGATGTGTTTCCTATGACATTGTCTATGATGACCTTTGGTTCATAGGGCGCTCAATCTGCCGTCATCAGCGCCCGTACATAGTTCCAATTTTTACACAGTCCAATCTACCCACTGTCACAAATGTTGATGAAATGATGAGGACAACGCAAACGCCCTGTCCCCGAGCAGAGAAAATTCACAACAAGGCCGGGAATCGAACGCTGGGCCCCGCGATCCGGAGCCAGCAATGCTAGCCACTAGACCACGAGCTGCGCACAACGTTGTCTGTGATGGCCCAATATGACGAATCCCAAAGTTGTGGTTGGTGTTGATGTGAAGTCCTGGGACGTTACTTAGGCCGATGTTGCCTGCCTGTGAGGACTGACGTGTTGCTGGTACACACCAGAACGAATTGGACAGGATCTTCTGGCGTGGAGCCCTGAGTCGAAGGTGTTGTACGACCAACTAGTAGCGCTAGAAATGAACAGCTGATGCCGCCGAATGGAACTGCTGGTCCTGTCTATTTGAGGCGTAGAGCGTAATTGACTTCGCACGATCCGGCGCTAAAGTCAGGAGACGATGTATGTCAGCGTGTCTCTGAGGTGGCCGTAGATCTGTGTGCAGTTCCACGGTTGCTGCCAACTTCGGAACGTTGACTGTCTTGTGACTCGGCGTGCTATCGATGGCCAACGCTACCGCATAAAATGAAACGTTAGGCGTTTCATGTGATCCGTAATACAAAAAAAAACAGGCGAGGCACCACTGAAGAATTAGCCGAATGGGGCAGATGTGATGTGCATGTACAGTCAAATAAATGTATGCAATTTACAATTTCAAGAGAAAGAGCTTCCCAAATTGACAGGAAACCAATAACGCGTTGGTCCACCTCTGGCCCTTATGCAAGTAGCTATTAGGGTTGGCGTTGATCGTAGGGTAAGTGGATGTCCTCCTGAGGGATATCGAGCCAAAGTCTGCCCAAACTCCCGAGCTGGTTTGAGGGCTCTACCCACAGAGCTCCAAACGTTCTCTACTGTTGGCCAATGCAGGGTTTGGCAAGCACGAAGACAAGCAGTAGAAACTCTCGTCGTGTGCCTGTGCGTCTTGCTGAAATGCAAGCCCAGGATGATTTGCCTTTGAGGGGAAAGAAAATGGGGCGTAGAATATCGTCGACGCACTGCTGTGCTTTAAACATGTAGCGAATGACAACCCAAGGGCTCCTCCTACGAAAAGAAATGGAATCACAGACTATCACTCCTGGTTGTTGGGCCATATGGCAGGCGACAGCGAGGTAGGTTTCCCACCGCCATTGGGACGTCTCCAGAGTCCCCTTTCTGTGAGCCACCTCTTAATGGTCCTTGTAGTCACTGAAGCACCAGTTACACATCGGATCGACGATAATGATGAATCCGTGTCTCTGACTGCCTCTCGTCCTCACATTCTGTCATCTGTCTAGGTCGACTGCTTGTTGGCGCTATGTTCGACCATGGTTCACCCATTCCTGCCAACAACGTCGAATACTGGCATGGCTTGTATTCAAATGTCGAGCGAATCGCCGATTACTTCAACCGGTTTCTTTGAGCCCAACTACACGTCCTCTCTCAAATGCTGTCACTCGCTTGTATTGTTCGCACGTCTGTTTGCGAGGCATGCTTACTGTCAAACTGGGTATACGGGATGAAATTCGCAGACACTTTATGCCCTGGTATTGACATGTCCCCAGTTTATTATCCTCTGCAGCTGCGCGGTGAGACTGCTCCGCAGCACCACACATTCATCCATCGGTTGCGAAAGTTTACAGTTTAGGTTTTTCCGTTTGTACCTGTATGAATATTAATTTGTGACGAATCTGCATAACTCCATCATGGTGCGTCGTTCTCTTTGCCTGAGAATGTATTTGTACGTAAATGTAAATGCGACACTTGATATCTAAATTAGCACTTGTAAGGTGGCAATGGCCTTGCACCTTACATGAGTCCATTTTTACGCGACACTTTACGTTTTGTTGGAGTAATACTCTAAATTACGGTGTAGGAAATCTATGTGGAAACGCATCGGCAAGCGAGAATTCCGCGATTTGAAATTATAAGATTTTGCGGAAAGGCAGTATGCGAGACAGAGCTCGGCTACCTCCCCGCCTAGCCGCTGAAGGCCACAGCCTAACGGTATGAATGGTGATGGTTCAAATGGTTCAAATGGCTCTGAGCACTATGGGACTTAACATCTATGGTCATCAGTCCCCTAGAACTTAGAACTACTTAAACCTAACTAACCTAAGGACAGCACACAACACCCAGCCATCACGAGGCAGAGAAAATCCCTGACCCCGCCGGGAATCGAACCCGGGAACCCGGGCGTGGGAAGCGAGAACGCTACCGCACGACCACGAGATGCTGGCATGAATGGTGAACTGGGGGATTTCTGTAATCCGTTTAGAGAGGCCACAGTGGTCGCCAACCTCTGAAGGACGTGCGGCTGCAGATGTTCAAGTGTTTACCAAAACAGAGCAGTGGATAGCTGGACGGGCTTTCCTGTGCATGGTCTAGCCTATGTCCCACTAATTTTACGCCTCCGAGTAACTCAAGTGGGGCAGGCCAGGAGTTCCGAATAACAAACTTTCAATACAAGAATCTGTGTTCGCTACGACGGGGAATCTTGCCGGGAAAATCTCGAGTGGTCGGTCTCTTGGGAGAAAACTTCCAGTAAACGTGTTATTGCCCACAGCTGTGGTTCTCAAATGGCTCTGAGCACTATGGGACTTAACAGCTATGGTCATCGGTCCCCTAGAACTTAGAACTACTTAAACCTAACTAACCCAAGGACATCACACACATCCATGTCCGAGACAGGATTCGAACCTGCGACCGTAGCAGTCGCACGGTTCCGGACCGCGCGCCTAGAACTGCGAGACCACCGCGGCCGGCGCTGTGGTTCTTCCCAGCCGGCGAGGGCGGAGTATACTTGCGAAATTTTGTAGAAGTAAAAGAATGGTGGAAAAGAGTACTGTTCCCAGGCCGTACATTGATCGGCACTGGCAAACTGGGTATTTTGAGAGCTTCTAGTGATGTGATTCGCTCGGTAAAAGTTGAGGGGAGAAAACAAAGGTGAAGAGAGATCTTGCTGGACTCTCGGTAATGGTCTTCCGTTCTGGGCTCTCGTACTGAGAGGACGTTAGCCAAGTCGTCTCCCGTCTTGGTCTTTCGTTCTGAGTGGACGTTAGCCGCTCCAGCTCTTTGCTGCCGGGAAGGTCGTTGCAAATAGAGAAGTTTACGGACAGCGGTCTGTTGTCCGAGTGGTGTAGGAGTGTACTTTCCGAGACGCCACACGCCAACCGCACAGCCGCGCCGTCGCCGTCGGAGACCGCCGCTGCAGCAGGAACATTACGGTGAGATCGCTCCCGCTTCGGCCTGTGTTAGGAGTAACGTTAAATAGTTGGATCAAGTGCAATTGCTGTTTCCACAGAGGTTTCAAGGTACTTTTGGGTGTAGTGGTTCTTCGTATTTTACGTTTTGTGTCGATGTCAGCCCGTCAGCCAAGTTATAAGAGATCGCGTTTTGGACAAATTTTAACACAGTTCACTTCCAATGCCAGTTAGGAGGATAATTTGTAAATTGTTTATTGTCTTTTATTCAGCATTGATCTGAAGGTTATAATAAAATTATTGTGATTCAGTAGAGCCTTTACTTTCAGTAGTTGATCCTGAATTCACCCTTTTGCTTTATTTTATTTTTGTGTATGTGTTTGATGCCATTGAACACCCTAAGTGTTCGTGATCGTTCATGTTTCGAAGTAAAAACAGGTGTCATTTATCGTCAACGCTACCACCGCAGATTAATTAGGGGTGACAGGGCCACATCTAAATCTAGCGTTATCCATTTTTGCGTACAGTTCCACTCTTAATTTCTCTGTAAGTTGTTTGTCAGGGGCGAACACACGCAAAAAGCGGACAAGCAATGGGTGGGGTGTTACACACTGATAAGAAAAAGACTCACGAACGTAGAGTTTTCTTTGCTGTTGGTTGAGTAAAATACACAGATTTTAATAGTATTTAAATTATTTTCGCTGAAAATAATTTAGAGACCAGCTATGTTAATTACTTTATTATCTTAGTCTGTAACCAGTAATCACAACCAAAGTACTACGCTGTCCAGTAAGATTTTTCCACAGAGACAGGTTTGACTAAGGATCTTTTCTAACACATTATTAGTGGAATTAAAACATTTTTAACGATTACATCGTTCCGATTTTCCAACCAACATAGAGTCGTCACGGACAGCTATCTGCAAGCAGCATTGGAGCGTATTATTGCAAAATACTCATTACTTGTACTTGAATTCATTTGAATTTCAAAGCTGATGAGCTTAATTTCCGCGGACATGGATGCTATTTCAAAGTTAGCCTAAAACAGCAGTTTACGATTAATGTCGGTGTTATGTCCCGTGTGTTTTGGGAATAGTCATTGCGAACTGAGGTTCCTTGTTATCATTTATTTTCAGAACTGAGCGCTGGAGGTACACTGGATACTTCGAGCTGAGGTACATTTCTGTAAGACGGAATCTGATCTGGTCTATCAGCCGGACAGGTACGCAGTTTTGTACTTAGCAGAACCACTGCACCTTTCGGCAAAAGCGTATACCATTCACACTTCACAAAGCATATATTACAGTCGAGGAGACGTCGGGAACATTTGATAAGTTATTATTTGATTGCAAGTGAGTACTGGCAGTGAGTTGTGTTTGGCATCATTAAAACTGTTAGGCACATTGAGCTCAGGGAAGATTTGGTACAGTGGTCGACTTTGGTGTTGCTGACAAGCAAAACTTACTGTTTTTAAATTTCTTCAAAGTGACACCTAACGAGGCAAACAGGGCAAGTTCCATCTCCCGAATTCCCAGAAATCATGCTCAGTGAAAGATGGATAAGATGTCTCAGCTTATCCGTAGATACTCGGCCGTTTCTGAGAAAACGACGCCCAAAGTTTCCGCCGTAGTTTACAAGCCTTCTACAGGCGATAAGTTACACCGTAGCAGTGACACAGTCGGTAGCGTCGCGCCTGCTCTTTTTTTGTGTCCCTTGTTGGAAACCTGGTTATTGTTTTTATTTTATTTATCTACGCAGTCCGTAGAAGATTACTGGATGAATGTTTCTTATCAAAATAGGGGATACAAGAGCGTTTATTAATTTTAAAACTGCAAATGGGTTTCATAATAATATCATATATTTGTTTTATATGTGTGTATGGTATTTTCCGGGGTTACATCTTTTTAAATTTTCTCTTATATTTGATTGTTACGTCAGTTCTTATATTAATTCTTACATTTCATTCTTATGTTTATTCTTCAGAAAGATTGGGTGCATTCTCTTGGATGATACCGCTCGTACGACCATTGGAAACATAGAAATTCTGAAAACCAGGAGCATTGCGCAAAGGCAGGTTTGCCACAGTGACGTTTCTTCGTACGAGTCTCACTCGGGAAAGAAACGTCGTTAACGTTGTGGAAGATTTCACGCTTCGGCAATAATTTCGTGGCAAGCCACGTATAACGGATCATTGACGCTTGTAACTGATTGTGAATCAAGGTACACTACATGAATTTTACCGAAAACAATTTGAAATAATGTTCTCATTCATGTACTGTTGTTTAATTGATTCGCCAGCCAGACAATTAGTACACGATCAAGGACAACGTTGTTCAACATACATTGGAAAACATTCGTGTAGTAATCTTCTACGGAGGTGGCTAGATAAATGAAATATATAAATAAAAACAACAACCGGGTTTCGAACACGGGACGCAAAACGTGTGACGCCGCGATGCTAGCCACTGTGCAGCCCCTTTGGTTCAACTCATTACGCGCTGAAGGACACAGAAACTAATCCGAAAACTTTGACCGTCGTTTCCTCAGAAGCGGCTGAGTATGTACGGATAAGCCGAGACACGTTTTCGCTTATTTTTATCCATATTTCGCTGAGCGAAGTTTCTTGGACGTCGGGCGATGCCACTTGCCGTGTTCTACTCGTAAGTCGACACTGGAAAAAAACTTCCTGCTACCTACGGTTCTTCCCCATTTCTCATAAGCAGTGAATTCACAAAAATCGGAACGGGAGAGATGATACCCTTATGAGGTTCACTATCACATATTTAGGAAGACAGTACGAGATGGAATAGAATGAAACTTCATAGTTCCCCATAAAACTCTGCCCATTTTGTTCTGCTTCCCCTCTCCGTGTGTTAAGGCACTGTGCTGCAGGGATTTCAATTTATACCAGGACTGTCGATACGTACCTGTAAAGAAACGGAAAATATGTTTATCAAAACTAGACATGATTGTCTTAGAGGGAATTCCGCGATCGTTCATTAAATAAAATATGGCGTTTCAGTCTTTGATCGCTATTCTTTATTTTCAATTACCGGTTTCGGGCTAGCTGCCCACCTTCATATCTGTTAGACGGAGTTAAAAATATAATTAATAAGAGAGATACAGTTAGTGATAGAAATATCTTAGTTTACAAAAAGAAATTCTGGAACCTATTAAATGCCAACATACCATATACTGCAGTTACAGAGTAACTTGTCCGTACAGAACAATCGGTTCGCTGTCATAAGTAAATTTTAATCTGTTAAAACCTTATATCGCAGTTTTTAAGAGAACCTGATTGGTAACAGTAAAAAGTGCCCTCTACCTATAAAATTGTGCATCTGTTTTATTTCAGCGTATATATTAATGGCGAATATTCTTTAGAATAAAAGAATTTTAAAGTAATAACATATGAATAATCTTTTTTTTCAGTGGACCGTGGAACGAAAACATTTACACTAATTTAAAATTTCTTTATAAAGAAACATAAAATATAATTAAAATGCAGATATTCTTTCGAAAATGTGCGTTTCCTCTTCTTTGTTTTGATTGATGGTGGAGTGGATTTCCCTACGTCAGAACGTATACAACGCCACGGCGAGTCCTCTTCCCCCGCGCCCAATTCACCTCGCCGCCAGTACGCTGAGGGCCGTTCCGCTGTAGCTGGTTCTTACTGGGGCGTGCTGTTGCATTCAAGAGTAAGCCTAAAACAGTTCTTTAAAAATCTCATAATAACTCCTATGCATAAAATCGTTTTGCTCATTAAGTAGTAGGCCTGGGGTTTTTCTTTGATGAGCGTATATTTCAATCTCTTCGAGCACGTTGAGATAGAGACTTTTTGGAGCTTTATGTAGCATCTCCATTTGTTCATTTATATTACTAACTTTATGTTTACTCTCTTTTGCATGTGTTCCAAATGCTGTTCGATTGCTATGACTGCAATGTTCCCTGTATCGAATTTCAAAATTCCGCCCTGTTTGTCCTATATAATAACTGTCACATTCAGCGCATTTGATCTTGTATACTCCGGAATTGTTGTATTGCATTTGTTTTGTCGTTGCTGGTTTATGTCTTAGTCTATGTGCCATTTGCCCTTTATTCTGAAATGCACTCTGCGATGTTTTTTGGAAAGCATTTAGCAATTCTTCCCGACACACGCCCTTTGTATGTCAGGGTGACAAACTTCTTCTTAACTTTAATTTTCCTAGACCCACGGATTTGTTTTTGATCTTGTTGCGTAACTGTGTTATTTCGAAGCGGTAGTTAAAATCGTATGACTGCCCCTCGTAGCTGGGGGCGTGTGCAGAGCTGTGGCGCTTGTGTGTGCCCGTGAGCCCGCGGCGACGCCAGCTGGGTTCTGCGAGCGGTCGCGGTCGCGCCTAATTGTGTCGAGCTGCGGGCGTGAGTGAAGACCCTGGTCGGCTGCCCGCGAAGCCCTGCTGAGGCTCCGGTCTGGGGCCTGGGATCGCGCGCCCAGCACACAGCCCATCGAGCGGCTGGCCAGCACACACGTGGCCGCCACGCACTGCCCACGCACTACGTCCCGCTGAAGGCTCACTCACGCCGGACGTGAGCGGAGCAAAAGGCGGCGTCAAACGGGGCCGCGACCTACATCTACATCTACATCTACATCTACATCCATACTCCGCAAGCCACCTGACGGTGTGTGGCGGAGGGTACTTTGAGTACCTCTATCGGTTCTCCCTTCTATTCCAGTCTCGTATTGTTCGTGGAAAGAAGGATTGTCGGTATGCCTCTGTGTGGGCTCTAATCTCTCTGATTTTATCGTCATGGTCTCTTCGCGAGATATACGTAGGAGGGAGCAATATACTGCTTGACTCTTCGGTGAAGGTATGTTCTCGAAACTTTGACAAAAGCCGTACCGAGCTACTGAGCGTCTCTCCTGCAAAGTCTTCCACTGGAGTTTGTCTATCATCTCCGTAACGCTTTCGCGATTACTAAATGATCCTGTAACGAAGCGCGCTGCTCTCCGTTGGATCTTCTCTATATCTTCTATCAACTCTATCTGGTACGGATCCCACACTGCTGAGCAGTATTCAAGCAGGGGGCGAACAAGCGTACTGTAACCTACTTCCTTTGTTTTCGGATTGCATTTCCTTAGGATTCTTCCAATGAATCTCAGTCTGGCATCTGCTTTACCGACGATCAACATTATATGATCATTTCATTTTAAATCACTCCTAATGCGTACTCCCAGATAATTTATGGTATTAACTGCTTCCAGTTGCTGACCTGCTATTTTGTAGCTAAATGATAAAGGATCTATCTTTCTGTGTATTCGCAGTACATTACACTTGTCTACATTGAGATTCAATTGCCATTCCCTGCACCATGCGTCAATTCGCTGCAGATCCTCCTGCATTTCAGTACAATTTTCCATTGTTACAACCTCTCGATACACCACAGCATCATCTGCAAAAAGCCTCAGTGAACTTCCGATGTCATCCACAAGGTCATTTATGTATATTGTGAATAGCAACGGTCCTATGACACTCCCCTGCGGCACACCTGAAATCACTCTTACTTCGGGAGACTTCTCTCCATTGAGAATGACACGCTGCGTCCTGTTATCTAGGAACTCCTCAATCCAATCACACAATTGGTCTGATAGTCCATATGATCTTACTTTGTTCATTAAACGACTGTGGGGAACTGTATCGAACGCCTTGCGGAAGTCAAGAAACACGGCATCTACCTGTGAACCCGTGTCTATGGCCCTCTGAGTCTCGTGGACGAATAGCGCGAGCTGGGTTTCACATGACCGTCTTTTTCGAAATCCATGCTGATTCCTACAGAGTAGATTTCTAGTCTCCAGAAAAGTCATTATACTCGAACACAATACGTGTTCCAAAATTCTACAACTGATCGACGTTAGAGATATAGGTCTATAGTTCTGCACATCTGCTCGACGTCTCTTCTTGAAAACGGGGATGACCTGTGCCCTTTTCCAATCCTTTGGAACGCTACGCTCTTCTAGAGACCTACGGTACACCGCTGCAAGAAGGGGGCAAGTTCCTTCGCGTACTAGAATGCACCTCAGATTTTTATGTTCCTTGTCGTTCCTTAGTTGCTTTTGTGTTGTTATTAATAATATCTCCGTCTGTGCAGCTAAATAAAATGAACTCTCAATTTGCAATTACGGTTCCGCATCAGCTGTAGAATATTTCAGGACAAATGAAAATTGTGCAAGACGAAGACTCGAACCCGGACTTACTTCTCGTCGCGAGCGATCGCCTTGACAACAGTGGCTGCCCGGCACAAGTCTCCATCTGTCCTGGTGTCTGGGCCACTCCTGCAGGCGAGCTCGGACAGCCGACATTGTTAAAGACGACCGCTCGCGACAAGCGTGAAGTCCACGTTCCACTCCTGGTCCAGCAGGAATTTTCATTTATTGCGAAATATTCTACAGCTGATGCGGAACCATAATAAAAAATTGCGAGTTCGTTCTAAAATGAATGTTGCTGTTGATCGTCAACTTAGTGTCCCAGACACTGAACTACAATTAAATGAAAGACTGTTACATTTAGCCCATACGCGTTTGCCTTCTACTTATCTGCGAAGTATTCTCGGTGGATTGTAATACACGTTTGTTGCATGTATTCAGCATTCACCAGGCCTTCATCGACAAAATTTCAGACGTGCTAATATGCTCCAAAACAAGAAAAAAATTCTTATAAACATGGAATCTGAAACTTACCCATTGAATGTAAAGAAAGACTGTGCTAGTAAACTTCTACGTTATTTGACATAGAAGGAGCTGAGTAAAACTGAACGTACTCTTACACTTTTCTCTTAACTTATTCTGATCATTTCTAAACTGGCACACAATATTTTAGCGCAACGCAGTCTGACTTTTAATAATCCCTGCAAAAGAATAGCCCTGACTAACAATAACCTATCCTTCATGAATCACTTACCTCACCAAAATCTTCGTTACTCGAGCTACTGGAATACAGCGAGCGCCAATGCTGCCAGCTAAGTAAAAGATTCTAACTACTGAAGGCTCTAACTACTGATAGGCATATAGTTAGCAAATGAAAGATTTTGATAGAGAACAAACAATGTATTTACCTTAATACTGTTTAATATATATACGACAGATACACGTCCAGATCGTCCGCTCATATCAACATCTCAAAACTCAGGCATCTCCCTCCCCACATGCACCACTGCTGGCGGCTCACCTCCAACTGCCCAACGCTACGGGTTGTTCACATACAACTGGCCAACACTACACTAGAGACTAATCCAACAATGAGTCCAACCAGCCATACACTGCACGAGGCGCAGTCTGCGATTTTAATACAGAACGCTACGTGGCGTTACTAAAAACCTAAACAGCCTACTCAAAACTCTAAAATTCATACCTTAAGAGGTACGAGCACTTGTTCAACATCGCCAATTGTTGAGTTCTAAAGTACACTACAAAAGCAGTTCCTGCGCATCCGAGCGCACACGAGTTGCCGGTACTCTCCCCGCTTATCTGAGTCCAAAGCGCTCCACGAAATTACTATCATTCAGGCCTTTCGACCATTGAGAATGTAGAGCACAATGTAAGTATCTTCATTGGTCATTTCCAGCTCCCACTTGTATCGTTTGTGTGAGGTGCTGCTTCCTGCGAACACTTTCACAAGTATCGCTGCAGTTGGTGTTGGAAAGCACTAGCCATCATGCCGAAGTCACAGGGCCTTGGACCGGATTCATATGCTAAGAGCACTGTGCACTTAGAGGAAAAGGGAAAGATCGTTAGTTATACAAAATCAACTGCCTGGATCGCACTTCCTTTATCTAGAATATTGCGTAGCATGTTGTACATATACAACGATACACATAACAATATCACAAGAAATTTTAACACTGCACACGTTATAATACAGTAGCATAATTTTGAAATCATTAAGTGAAAAATTTTTCTATGCTGCTTCTAATAATAGCAGTCCGTTCTTAAACATATTTAAATTGACCCTAGTATTATTTTCTCACTGCCCTTACTTGGCACAGAGAGTCCATTTTTGAAAACCATAGCAAAAACGTACAAAACATTAATCAAGATAATAACCAAATAATTTTGCTGCTTGCAATAGCATTTGGCAGTACATGTTTGCAAATATTTCAACACTCTAGATACATTAGACATTTAACAGCCCACTTTAAATTTTGTGTCGGAAGTGAACTGCCATAAAATCCAAAGTGGGCTGTTAAATGTTGTCAATTATGGACTGCCATACCTCAGTAACAGGCAGCCTTCGATATTGAAGTCCTTTTGAGTGTTTCATGTATTTAAATTTTGTGTCGGAAGTGAACTGCCATAAAATCCAAGCACATGAAACACTCAAAAGGACTTCAATATCGAAGGCTGCATATTACTGAGGTATGGCAGTCCATAATTGACAACATTTTACCACATTCAGACCATTCAGGCATACGTTCTTGCCCCAGATTGGCAAGTATTTTATGTTTCCCACTCTGTATTTAAGGCATTCATACAAGGATGGCGCCGGTGGCGACACCTACAACGTGCTGACATGAGGAAAGTTTCCAATCCATTTCTCATACACAAACAGCAGTTGACCGGCGTTGCCTGGTGAAACGTTGTTGTGATGCCTCGTGTAAGGAGGGGAAATGCGTACCATCACGTTTCCGACTTTGATAAAGGTCGGATTGTAGCCTATCGCGATTGCGGTTTATCGTATCGCGACATTGCTGCTCGAGTTGTTCGAGATCCAATGATTGTTAGCAGAAATGGAATCGTTGAGTTCATTAGGGTAATACGGAACGCCGTGCTGGACCCCAACGGCCTCGTTTCACTAGCAGTCGAGATGACAGGCATCTTATCCGCATCGCTGTAACGGATCGTGCAGCCACGTCTCGATCCCTGAGTCAACAGATGGGGACGTTTGCAAGACAACAACCATGCTGCGGTTACCCTTGACGCTGCATCACAGACAGGAGCGCCTGCGATGGCGTACTCAACGACGAACCTGGGTGCACGAATGGCAAAATTTCATTCTTTCGGATGGTTCCAGGTTCTGCTTACAGCATCATGATGTTCGCATCCGTGTTTGGCGACATCGCGGTGAACGCACATTAGATGCGTGTATTCGCCATCGCCATACTGGCGTATCACCCGACGTGATGGGATGAGGTGTCATTGGTTACACGTCTCGGTCACCTCTTGTTCGTATTGACGGCACTGTGAACAGTGGACGTTAGATTTCACATGTGTTACGACCCGTGGCTCTACCCTAAATTCGATCCCTGTCAAACCCTACATTTCAGCAGAATAATGCACGACCGCATGTTGCAGGTGCTGTACGGGCCTTTGTGGATACAGAAAATGTTCGACTGCTGCCCTGGACAGCACATTCTCCAGATCTCTCTTCAACTGAAAACGTCTGGTCAATGGTGACCGAGCAACTGGCTCGTCACAATACACCAGTCACTACTCTTGATGAACTGTGGTATCATGTTGAAGCCGCATGGGCAGCTGTACCTGTACACGCCATCCGAGCTCTGTTTGACTCAATGCCCAGGCGTATGAAGGCCGTTATTACGGCGAGAGGTGGTTTTTCTGGGTACTGACTTCTCGGGATCTATGCACCCAAATTGCGTGAAAATGTAATCACATGTCAGTTCTAGTATAATGCATTTGTCCAATGAATACCCGTTTATAATCTGCATTTCTTCTTAGTGTAGCTATTGTAATGGCCAGTAGCGTATTACTTTCAGAGAAAGAATTAAAAATGTATCAATGTCGCTGACTTCTATAAAGACTTCCTTATCTTCTATAATGAAGAAAAGCGCATTACCTACAGGTCGGAGGAATCGTCTTTCTCTGCCGTCCGCAGCAGACACAGAAACGAGCAAACATGCGCCGTCCTGGTAGGACGTGTTGCAATACAAGCGCTCAGCGTTTACTGCTACAGATTTATCTTGCCAGTTGTACACCACGCACCCTCTCGAACGAACGCTGCAATGGCTTTGGTTTGTCGGAGCGGCGTGTTGAAGGAGCTAAGCTAGCCGGCAGCGCGGGGATCGCTTGGAAAGGGGGTGGTGAGCCTGTGAAATATCGCCGGCAGTCGGCGTCTCGGGGAGGGCGGAGCTGCTGGGGGAGGTGGGCAGGTGGTAACTCAGGCAGCAGACGCCGTAGGGTCGTTTTATTAGTCGGCTTAGCGGCCGGCAGGAGTAATAGCACAAAGTGCGGCGGCGGCGGCGGCGGCGGCGGCGGAGCCAACCGTCTGGAGCGTTTAATTTGGAAACTGCGGAGGTAGACGGACGCGGAATTTAATTAACGGCGCCGCGCCGGCACATGCAGATGCGGGCGTCGGGCGACGGCCGTGCGTGCCACGCAGGCCTGGCTGGCTAGCCGGGCCCAGCCGCGGCTGGAGGGGGGCGCGTCCCTGCGGGCGGCGCCACGCACTGACGACGTAATTACGGCTTTATTGTCGTCTCCGCTGTCCTGCCGAGAGGCGGTGTGTCTCTCAGGACGAGTGCCGGCGACTTGCTTCTCCCCGTGTCCGGCTATAAAAAATATGTGCACGCTCAGAGCTCAGAGGAAGATTTTGTTCTACGCTACAAATTGGTTTAAGGCCCTCAATGGTCGCACCGCGAACGTGGCTCGGTGACTACACGGTGAAAACCGTGCGTCCAGGCACATAGACGTCTCATAAAGGCCTCTTTCCTCTAAACTCACACACACACACACACACACACACACACACACACATACACAAACACAAACAAACAAACAAAATGTCTGCGAATTGCTTCAGCTGAGGGATGAAATCGATCCCATATTAATTTGATTCTGACTTCAACATCTCAAAGTTCTGAAAGAGGGATGAAATGGTTCAAATGACTCTGAGCACCAAGGGACTTAACATCTGATGTCATCAGTGCCCTAGAACTTAAAACTACTTAAACCTAACTAACCTAAGGACATCATACACATCCATGCCCGAGGCAGGATTCGAACCTGCGACCGTAGCAGTCGAACCGTTCCGGACTGAAGAGCCTAGAACCGCAAGGCCACCGCGGCCAGCCAGAAATGAAAGTTTTCATTAAAACAACCGGTTTTCGGTTATATAGGTTTTTATCCACTCCCGTTTCACTTGAATGTTAAAACCGCTCAAAATTACGTGTTTCTGAAATAACAGAATTTCGATTTTTTTATTCCTATTATTCCCTCTAGTAAACGTAGAAATCGAACAAATATTGAAAAAATTTGACTCTCTCACTTCCATGGTATAAAGAATAAAAATATTAAATTAAGTAGACAAATAAATGGAAACTTAGTCCGCCCACCATTCACTACATTTATCAAAAAATGATGTGATCAAATTCTACAAAAAGCCACCAGTCCTCTCAAACCGATTCTAACTTTTTGAAAGTCTCGTCAAGCATCGTGTTGTAATCGGGGGTCAAACAGCATTTGGGCATTACGAGCAGTCAATGCTAAGAGGTGAAAACTGAGGTTAAAGAACTCTGTTAATCGCAATCATTTGTCTGTTTTCCAGGGCTATAAGCAGATAGAGGCACATTATGTGTTCACAGCCCGCTGATCAATTACTTTCAACTTTTGTTGTATACTATGACTGAAGCGTGATTAAGCTTTTAATTTATTATTCTTACCATAGCTTCCTTCCTCTTCACAGAAATGACAAGCAAATCTCTGATCTTCAAAAGGAAATTAAGTATTGTACTTCATTGTTACGTCACTTTATAAAAATACTTCCAGACTAGGGTTGGTGCCATTCCGCAATAAAACGGTCATCAGGTGACGACAGCGAGAAGCTGCTTTCTTATAGACGAGGTGGCGGGGGGGGGGGGGGGGGGGGGGGTGGAGTCTTGCACACTACACGTACACGCTCACCTTAAGCCACGACAAAAAATGGTTCAAATGGGTCTGAGCACTATGCGACTTAACTTCTGAGGTCATCAGTCGCCTAGAACTTAGAACTAATTAAACCTAACTAACCTAAGGACATCACACACATCCATGCCCGAGGCAGGATTCGAACCTGCGACCGTAGCGGTCGCTCGGCTCCAGACTGTAGCGCCTAGAACCGCACGGCCACTCCGGCCGCCTAAGCCACGACACATAGCAAAACGGGCATTGTTGTCTCAGCAATGTTGTACCAATTCTTATGCCGTGTATTTGTTGCTCGTTTCTGTCGGCATCGTTATCAAAAAAGGACTGATAGCTTTCCCCATTTTTTATGATAATGCAATATTCCAAACCAATGCCAATTTTACGTTTAAAAATTAATCCTTTTGTAAGATAGGCTTATTTGAAAATGAAAAAATTTTATCACTGCTGCTATCAATAATTGATATTTCATTTTTTACTCAGTTATCAGCAAAGAACAAAACAGCGTGTTATAACCGAGACCAGACAAATACCGAAAAATACCGGTTATTCACAACTAAAATACAGGTGCTGATTTTTCCCATCTCTATCCTGAAGCCGAATAATGACTACAAAATAAAATATACCTTCAGTGGTGAGTGTAGGTATCTTTTATTTTGTAGTCATTTTTTCTGTAAATGAAAAACATACAGCATTTGTATAATATTTTGCAATAATTATTACGATTTCTATTTTTTTTCATGGCTCTACATGTCACGAAATTAAAACTACAGTGAAAGTCCGATGCACTTTGCTAAGATATGTTGTGAAACGTGTCTAGTATAATTGTCGATCGCGTCACCTCGCACTTCTCAGTTCTGAGGGCAGGACGAGTATGTAAAGATGCCTAGACGAACAGTCTCCCACCAGTTGTGAAGTGTGTGGTGTCATTCGATTTCTTTGTGTGGAGGAGTTCTGCCTGATTTCATGCAGGCCACATAACTCAACTCTCGTGCAAGACAGCAAAATGCGGCAAGGGAGCAAAAACTTCGAAGAAGGACGTACAGACGCTGAGAACACAGTAGTCAGGGAAGGAACGAGGATCAGCCGACGACCTTATTCAGCGAATGGGTCAGGCTATTTCTAAAAATCGTTGGTACAGAATTTCTGTGTTGAGTGATTCGCTCCCGACCGTTTTGGCACACACAACGAACTGCAGACCAGAGCAGAGAATTGGCTGAAAGCACAGGCGACTGCCTTCCGTGACGAGGTTATTAGAAAGTTGGTATCTCCCTACAACGAATGTCTGAGCCGGAATAGCGACTGTGTAGAGAAGTAGCTCGAAGCTGTAGCTAACTGGTGCAAATAAAACATTTCTGATTTTTTGCTGTGGTTTCCATTTAGCGACTGATCACACCTTCTAGGAAAAAAAGAAAAAGTCCTGGTATATAAGAAACCCGTTTTCGGCTGTTAGGTCATCATCAGGTACAAAGATAAATTGAGTATTCAAGATCTTAAAATAGCTGCTAGACTCTTTGGATAGCTACACCTACATCAAAATCTTTGATTTCATAAAATTCAGAACTACACATACTTGGTGATTATAGTTAAAATTCAGGTACTCACACATGTCCAGTGAGGGTTGTAATTACCGTATGACAGCGAAACTTTATAGATATTCTAATGTATTAATGCGGAACCTATTTACGCCGGAAAAAAAAGAGAAACAGTTCCAATCAGGCGCTGGACAGCATCTCGTCGACGTCTCTGGTGCTCATAGAAATACAGAAAATTGTTGATCGCACAATTATTTATTAAGCGTTACGTGTCAAAAAATGGTTCAAATTGCTCTGAGCATTATGGGACTTAACTTCTGAGGTCATCAGTCTCCTAGAACTAAGAACTAATTAAAACTAACTAATTTAAGGACATCACATACATCCATTCCCGAGGCAGCATTCGAACCTGCGACCGTAGCGGTTGCGCGGTTCCAGACAGCAGCGTCTAGAACCGTTCGGCCACCCTGGCCGGTCGTTACGCGTCAGACTATATTGGTTTTATGTTTGTATTGTATCACACCAGTTATTGTTTACAGTTCTTTTCTGATTTGATTATTGATTAAAGGCTACCTCTGCAACGTTTTTACGATGTTACCTAACGACGCGCTTTGCATGCTGTTCGTATGTGTTTCTCATCTATAAAAGTAGCAAAAATGTTTTTGCTAAATTTGTTCACGAGTTGCTGACATGCACTTAGTCGCATTTTAGAGAAGCTTGTAAAGTTACTCTTTGACATGCTTCCTTTGATCGCTGCTAGCACCACATACTGGCCATCGTTTACTTCTTTGGTAGTTCAATCGCTACACCCAGTTTGGCACTGCTTCAACTCGATAATCGACGGCACTGTCAAATGCGGCAGACCAGCTGATATAAAATCATTATGACAAAAATTAAAAAACAATTTTTGTGACAATAAATTTATATCAGCTGGTCTACCTCATGTATCGTTACATCCAAATGGTTTATAAATGTTAATCTACATTCAGATCCGATGATGGCACCTTTAGTGTGCTGAAGCCGGTTATCCAGTAAAAAGTATTTAAGCGATCTTAACTTTTGAATTATTTCTATTATAAAAGGTCTGTAAACAGTATGTAGTTTTTGAACTGTATTCTTTTCTATTTTCTACCATTTGATTTATATGAGCAGGACCTTCCTTTAAGACAATATGTTCATTCTTCAAATGATGTTCAAACTACGAAGTTTCTCATTCTCTTTACTGGCATATTCTCACATACAAATGGGTGCAGAAAAGTAATGCCTCGGAGTTTTTTTATGTGAAAATTCGTGAAGCTTTTTAAAAAGAACAAAGTTAACTAGCATTTTACATATTTATTTCCTCATGTATACGCATTTATTTCTCAACATAGTCAGCCTGGCGACGATCACATTTCTCCAGCGAGAGACCAGTTTGTTGATACCGTCACTGTGGAAAGTTTGACTTTTTAGAGCCACATCCTCACCTGATTGCACCGCTTCTTCCCCATCAAAGTGAAGTATTCGAAGGTGTGCTTTAAGTTTTGTAAAAAGATGAAAATCGGATCAAGGCTGGACTGCATGGAGGATGATCGATGACAGTGAACCGTAGGCTTTAGATTGTCATAGACGTCGCAGCCCTCGTGTGTGGTCTGACATTGTCGTGCTGAAGGAGACGGAGCTCCACTTGTGGCGCCTTTTCTGCTGTTAGAAACTCGATTACTGCACGCTGTTTCTCCCGCACCGACATTGTTACGTTACAGGGCGCCATGTTACACGCTACAATCCGAAGCTGTCTAGAGGCATGAGGATTGGAACTCACGTCAACGAAGCACAGAAGTCGACCGAATAATATACATAACATGTAATACCTCAACCGGAATTGAAAGCAGAATGAAAAATTCGGAGGCATTACTTTTCAGCACGTCCTCGTATGTTATGTACCGTACTTAAGAGAGTTATACCACTATAATTTCGACAATCCGTTCTTGATCCTTTTTCTCGTTAGTTTATGCCTAAACGTCTGTTATTTTCGCCAGCACGACGATCCTGCACAGGCTACAGAAAATAAAGTTCCTGCAACATTTCTGTCTGATGGTGAGCCTGGAGTGGCCTGAAAACTTGTTAGTGGCGCAACAAAACTTACCAAATTAAAAAGAAATGAGTGGTTGTATATAATCTATATTATAAAATGGCTGTTCCGGTTCATTGTTCATGGTCTGGAACTCCAGTTGCAGGTTGCCTTGCTAACTGCTTCCAGGGACAACAAAACTTGTTTTTCAATAATTCGCACAATAATGTTTGACCGAATTTCAAAATTTAAAATGGTGCCGTAATCCATTCATTAGAAGCTATAATATTATGTTGGTGATTTAACACAATAACATCCGTATTAATGTTAGAAACTGAATATATCTCTTGAAGCATTGTAAATCACTGCGGCAAATACCCAAGTTACAGTCATCCCGTATTTGATAAAGAGCACTTAGTGACTTGCAACAAGTTTTTGACATAATTTCGAACTTTTATGGAACTTCTCCTCACTGGAACATCTACAACATCATGAAAGGGAAAAAGTTACTGCTTACTACATTTTCGCTGTTCATGTAACAAATTTGTCGCATCAGGCGTGAAAGTCTAATTTATTGCCTCTTTATTACTAACTCTATTTATAACACATTTTGCAGGTAATATCCACAGATGCCACTGAAGGTACCAGGAAAATTATATGATTGTATTACACATAGTTCAGGAATAACCTCTTCATTCCTTATGTAACATATATGCTACATCCAAATTTTACTTTTTTCCAACTCAGGAAGTAAACCAAACTTGCTGTGGCTAATTGTAACATATTTTACACCATGTGCTTTCACTTCATCACTTGTTTTCCGTCGCTGCATGTGGCGAGTAGGTTGCACCATATGATTAAAAAAAAGTGTTCATCACAGTGTCAGCACCTCTTCGAAAAATATAAGTAATTTCTGGTTGTTTTTAGTAATTTTGGACTAGAATGCACTTAGACCCTGCTGTAATACGTAATAAACCTTAGACTAATGAATAAGTGATTGCTAATTTCATCACAACAATATAGCGATATGTTGTTTTCGGTGTGGCACTAGGACTACATTTAGAAACTGCTCATATTTCCACATTAATTTTCATAACTTTTAGGTGTTTAATATTGAATATTCCGGATATTCCACATATTTCATTTATTTTATAACATAAATAGTATTCACTCTGAACATGTTCTAAAATTTTTGCAAATCACACGAATTTTTTTGATTTCGGTACTTCATCTTATTTTGCCTAATAATATTGCATTGAACAACAGTATAAACTTTTCTTTCACAAAATTTAAGCTCAGGACTATTCAGGATAAACCGTCATGAATACTGAGATGCGCGAAAAACTAGCTTTTCTTAAAGCGAAGCGCAAATTACTTATGTTGCGAGTGTACTCACCGATTGTTTCGTAACGTTAGCGTTTAGCGACTTCCAACAAACTTATTCTCGCTTACATGCATAAAGTCACATACTGAACACATTAACTCATTTGTAAGGTAATCAGATGTTTGAAGCTGTCTTATACATGGGAATTCGATTCTTCAGAAGATTGGGGGTTTATTGGTATCTAACATAAACCGCCAATATGACTCCTTTACGCGCGAGGTATTCTTGCTGTACGGAGTCTTCACATGGGGCCGGCAAGAGGATCGATAAGAGTAGGACGAGGATAACACATATAAAAGTTAATGGAAAGGAAAGAGACGGTGGCTGTAGGATGAAATAGGAGCTGCAGTGAGAGCTGTGGAGGGCAGAACGCACGGCGGCAGGTCACGCAGCGCGGAGAGCGAGAGGAGAGGAGGGAGGAGCTATCTGGCCGAGGGCTACGCACTCACACGCGCTGACAGGGCCGAAAGGAGCGCCGCCCTTTGTGGCTCGAGGGCCCCGGGGCCGACCGCCACTTGTGGCCGCCACCTCCCCCGCTATCTGGCTATTTACCGCTGCCCTCTCCACGCCTGACAGCGTACCTTGTCAATGTTTACGATGTCTTCAACGAGTAGAAATAAAATCACGCATGCAGTGAAATGAAATGATCGCATGGCACTATTAGCTGGGAGAAACCGTCTTCAGTTGTTCGGCTGCCTGGTGCCACTTTTTCGCCTTGACACAACTTCAGCGATTTGCACGGCGATGATTATGGTGAGATGAAATGATAGGAATACTGAGTCCCTGGCCAAAGAAACTAATCGACCTTGTAAGTAGACTGTTTAGGTTTTTATGTTGGTAACGTCATGTAGCGCTCTATATGTGTTGTGTCATGTGCGCACTATAACACAATAAATATTCCGTGATAACCAAATTTATTTGACCTTCTGTCACTCAAAACAAAACTTAAGTTCGACTACACAACACTTCGCTGGCTGTAGCGCCAAGGAGAAATCAGAGTCACTAGTAGAGAATACAAGTCCAAACCACTGCCAACCAGTCGATACCGACGCGTCGCAAGTTTTCCAGCCAGGGAGGCCACACTACGGTCCGGTCGGCGTGAATCCAGCCGCCGGGTAGTAACACAGTAATCGGCGAAGATTGAACTGGTTAAACGGGCTCAGGGAGCTCGCTTAAACCCGCAGGTGCGGCCAATCAGAGTGTTGGTAGATGGCGCCCTTATACGGTTGCACACTCTGGTGGCAAGGGCAGCGCCGCCAGGGTAATCCGTATCGATAGTGGTGTGTACGCTGCCGCTGCCGCTAACCCCGCGACGACGCGTTCACTTGCGCCAGTTGTTGACATCGAGTGCGGCGCCAGCGGTACTCGCTGTGTGCCGCGTGTTGTGCCACGCCGCGCCGAGTTGACGGCTGCTGTGCGGCGGCCGATACGACAATATGAGAATCACTGACTGTGCTGTGTGCAGTCTGTGGCTGGTTTGCATTGTTGGAATATTCGCTATTGTAGTGTTGGGCAGTTGGATGTGAACAGCGCATAGCGTTGCGCAGTTGGAGGTGAGCCGCAGCAGTGGTTGATGTGGGAAGAGTGATGGCAGAATTTTGAGACCGGACCATCCATCAGAAAGAGTAAATTTGTAATACTCGATATCAAGAACTGAAATATATATGATGACTTTTGAGCATTATTAAGGTAAATACATTGTTTGTACTCTATCAAAATCTTTCATTTGCTAATTGTGCCTATCAGTAGTTAGTGTTTTAAGTAGTTAGAATCCTTTATTTAGTTAGCAGTATTGGCGCTCGCTGTATTGCAGTAGTTCGAGTAACGAAGACTTTTGTGAGGTAAGTGATTCGTGAAGGGTATATGTTATCGTTAGTCAGGGCCATTCTTTTGTAGGGATTATTGAAAGTCAGATTGCGTTGCGCTAAAAATATTGTGTGTCAGTTTAGTGTGGATCAGAATAAGTAAAGAGACAAATGTCTGAGTACTTTCAGTTCTGCTCAACTGTTTGAAAATCAAGTAACGTAAGAGGTTTTCCAGCACTGTCATTTTTAAATTTTTCTAAGGGAGCGTTTCAACCTGATCGGAACAGAAAGAGGTTCTCTGAGATCTAACAAGGGGAGGCCGCCAAATGTGAAATTCAGATTCGATTCATACTGCGCATAATAAAAGCTTATGGCCAGAGGTGTAATGTGGCAAAGCACCAAGATGCACTTCTCAGCCGTTGTCGAGAAAATCGACAGTTAAAAGAAACCGTTGTGGTGAAATACTCTCTACGGTTAATAATTATTCACAGCGTCGTAGCGCAGCGGTAAGCACATTTGAATTACAAAAAACAAATACTAAAAAAAAAAAAAAGTTGCATGGCGCGAGATTCGATTCGGCGACTTTCGGATTACAAACCCGAGCGTTTACCGCTGCGCCACAACGCTGTAGAAAATTGTAAATCGTAGAGAGTATTTCACCGCAACGGTTTCTTTTTAACTGTCGGTTTTCTCGGCAACGGCTGAGAAGTGCATCTTGGTGCTTTGCCACATTACACCTCTGGCCATGAGCTTTTATTATGCGCAGAATGGATCGAATCTGAATTTCACAATTGGCGGCCTCCCCTTGTAAGAGGCAGTGATGCTAACCACTTTTTTTGTTTCTATTTCATTGTCGTTTTTTCGTCAGTGGTTCTGTGCGGATGTCGCATGACATCTTCCATATTCAATAGGTGAAAATTTAACTCGCAGGAAAATCATGCGGCAGTTAGAGTTTTGTAATTATTTATATTTATAGTACGTGAAGTTGAGAACTAAACAATGAATCTGCCAAAGAAGGGCTTAAAAATTTTCAGAAAATCGGCTGCGAAGTTTTCTAAGCGCCACATACAGTGACGCCTATTGGCTGTGGATGGTAACGGCGAAAAGTCTGTATCGCTGTACCTTCAAAGACCTGTTCTACGGATTTTAATTTTAATTGACTGATTGTTAGATTCTTCCATTTTTCGTCTCTTCTTATTTCTAATTATATATCGCACACAAAAATGCATTTTCCACTACAAATATCAATCCTTAATTATCGTTCTTATATAAAATATTGCTAGTAAAGATTGTTTAGATTAAAAATAGCATTGCAAATTAATTTTTTTCATTGTTATGTGGTAGGAAATTTGTTGTAGGTGCTATGAGCCCAAACTGCTGAGGTCATCGGTCCCTAGGCTTACACACTACTTAATCTAATGTACGCTAAGAACAACAACACACACACCCATGCCAAAGGGAGGACTCGAACCTGTAACGGGGGGAGCTACGCTAATCGTGGCAAAGCGCCTTAGACAACACGGCTACTCCGCAAGACATTGTTATATATTCTACGCTTCATGGAAATGCCCATGGAAAACACACATTTGTTTTGTCACCGCAGCCGGGTCTGAACGTAAACCGTCCACAGGGTAAGCGGGGATTCTACCTTATTTTTATTGTAGAATTTTAAATGTGCTCGAAAAACTTCAAAGTCAATGCTCTCGAGAATTTGTGAGAGTTGCATCGACTGCTTTAGTTGACTGATATTTGAGTTCACATACTATAAATATAAGATTTACAAAAATCTGATTTCCATGTGGTCTCCTTGTCAGGTCATTTGTAGCTCGGGGTGAGGAGCAGTCCTCTGACCGTACACGCTGAGCTACCGCGCCCACCGGACACGCTTTCACACCGCTGGACTACGAACTGCTTACGTCGCATACAGAAATAAACGTGAAACCACCACTGCCTTTTATTGTTTAATCTACGACTGCGTATCAGATGTGACTCGGTATTAATGCCATGATAACATTCTCCTTAGTACAAAATTTAACCCACAAGTGTGTGAGGTGGCAGTCAGGGGCTTGCTGCTCCCTCCTAGTTTTATTCATCTTTTTTCTTTCTTAATACGATAGGTAGACTAATTAACCAAGTGACATTCATGGTGGTAAATTTCATTCACGAGCACTGAAGTGTGGTTACGTGATCGTATGGCATCTGCATTTCACTCTCAAACAATTGCGTTATTTTAGCGCATATTTTCGTCAAGCCAAATCCATGCTGCTTTCGCGTGTCTGAGTGAGGTAACGGGAACTGTGGCTGAAGAAAGGAAGGCACCTTCACCTGTCTGAAGATTCGTTTAATTAACTGGCTGAACGGTCAGCGAGTGTTTCTCGTGAAGAGTCTTTCTTCGATCCTTGGTATCGCAATGAAAGATACCTTAGTAAGGTGACCACATTGTCTAAGCCTCGTGAGAAAAACAAGGGCAAAGTGAAAGGGTCCCCCACCTGGCGATAGAGGACTGTGTTTAATAGGTAAAAATACGAACGTTCACTTTGGATGTAGTCGTATTTTCTTTCGTCCGACGTATTTTCATCGACCAGCTTCCATCTTTCATCGGACTCGTTACGCATTCCAGCTACAAATTTCTGGTACACTAATAGTGGAAAGTCAGAAGGCGGCAAACCAGGTGTACAGAGGAAATGTTTTACCTTTTTTTATTTCAAGTCTTTCAAATAAAAATTCATCGCCATAGCAACTCGTGGGCAATTGTACTGTTCCTCTGAAGGAGAGTACAAGTCTCTTCTCATACGTACCTTTTTTATCCCTTCACTTAAGTAGTATTCGCCAATTGTTGCTTTACCCTTTAAAAGGACAAAATTAGAATGAATCCCTGTCGCAATCCTGAACACACTGGACATAACGTTTCCGGCCGATGAAATCGACTTTGCACTTTTTCCGTGCACTAACTACAGTATTTGCTGTTGCGTGACACGCCTCGTCAAAAGTAACAAAGCAGTCCACAAAATCGGTTGTTTTTCTTTTTTAACCGGTCCAGATAATTCCTGAGATTTTAAAAAAAATTCTGCATACATTTTCTACAAAACCCTCTCATAGTTAATTGCTCGTGTAGACTGTACCGCAGTCTTTCTTCTGATATGCTGCTGGGATCGACTATATTATAGACCTCCATCATCGATTGCTCGGTGACATACCGTGAACTTTCTTGATGTTTCAGTCTTTGGTGGCAGTGTCGGGTAATCCTTGACGTGGATCGCCTAGAGGGGAAGACAGCAACGAATGATTTCAGCCATCCATTTGTGAATCCATCCCGTTCCGCCATCTGCCCTTGCTTGAAGGAGCACTTGTCTTAAAGATTTCTGTTATGACCGAGATCCAGGAATAGTTTTTCTCGTACTTGCAGGCTTAATCATTGTCATTATTATAAAGCTAGTAATAGAAACTGAGGGCAGGTTGGGATGTAAGAACTAAATGTAAATAACAGTCGTAAAGAGACTAAAAGAAGGTTATCTGTACACATCAGTAGAAGTCCCTCCTCCATTTTACTGTCTGCATGTGAAAGCTAATCGGAAGAGCGACTGTAGAGATTTTCATAGGGCTGTCTATTAGAGACTGATCGATTCACGAGGAAGATTTGTGTATGTAATTTATTACCGCTATGCCAGACAAGTCATGCTGATGTAGCTGCTGAGTGCTACCAGTGCAAATCCGAGACAGATCGCTACTATTGAATCAAGTCTTCAGGTGCAGATGCAAGAAACTCAGGTAATCGATTAATGCGGTAGCACTGACAAGGAACCGCTTCAGAGCAGGTGGTAAATTTAATCTTAAGTAAGGCTCATTTGAAAGTGTTGTGTCAACAATTATGCCAGCAGTAATATTAATTGTTAATGGCATACCACATGCATCAGGAAGGCGACAGAAAATGAATGTCTGAGAGGTGCAAAGATCAATCTTCTATGGGATGTTTGTATTACATTTCACCAAATGGTCATCTTTGACATTCATGAAATGTTCAGAACAAACCATTAGCGTGCACCATGAACGCCGAATGAAATATGGCGTACCACAGTGATCACAAGGTTCGCACCATCAAGGCCGAAGATGAATTCCTTGGGAGTTACAACCGTACAGGACGTTCAGTCAGGTATCCACTCTTAAAGAATACATGTAGAATCATATCGAAGTAGATTGGTGATGAGAACTGATCGAATGTGATGGCGTGTAACCAAATGCAAAACAGTATGTCGCGCAGTTTACCACCAAACTGGCTGTCCTATAAGGCGTAGCGAAGGTATTTTCTAAGAGCACGGAAAACACAAACATACAGAGGCTGAATTTGTCCAGTGGTTTCAGGTAATATGAATTGCTATGCCACACACTTTTCGGGAGAGGTGGTTCGTTCTAAACGAGAATGATTTTTATACGCAGACCAGAATTCAAGAAAAAGGAAGTTATTTTACCAACTGTTCGGCAAACCAGTGCTCATACCATTGCTATAGTTCTCTTACACTGATTTTCCGACTCTTGACTGTGTGATGCAAATACTCCTTACTTCCCTTGCAAGATCCTGCACACAAGAATGAATGGTAGAGGTCAGAGCACCCCCGACTTCTCGCAGTACAATAAATGACTTTTCAGCCATTTTTCCGTCCAGATTAACAGTCGGCTTAATGGTATACGAATGCGTTGAGGTACTGATGTTAGTTGATCTTGATACAACTCTCTCGGTACCTCTTTCATTCGCGTTTCCTCTTCAAATCTCGGTTTGCCGGAGTTCAAAACAAATTCTTTATTGAACGACAGGATAAGTTTGTTTACCTCACCTACAAAATTTTCGGGCTGATTCCGCAGTTTGCTGTGCATCATTAAGTTTACGCTTTGTTTGAAATTTCGTTATCTTCAATTCTGTAGCATTGTTTGAAGTTACACAACCGTCCACTGCTTCCCTTGAAATCATTGTAATCTACGTCCCTCGGAATTTGATGTGCATAGCGTAGTAGGCCACTATCACGCACATCCTGTAAACTGTATCGAGCACCCTTGAAACGAGGAAACACCAGTTTTTATATCAAGTGCGCCTTGTCGTCCCTTGAATATCCGCAGTTTTTCTTATGCAGTACACGGTCATATTGCTGCAGACTTATTCGAAATCTGTTCATAATTCTTATTTTACTATGCTGCAGATGATCTTCCACGTAAGTATGTTTACTACCCGCTCCTTGAACAACGATTGCCCTTTAGTACGTTTTACTGTAAACGGGATTTGTGGCTCCCTGTCCGACAAGAATGATGAACTGCATGGTTCGGTACCTGTTTCAGTATCACTTTCACTTGTTAAGCACGCATTTTCATTGTTGTACCCCTCATGTACATTGTCCATACAGTCGAGCTTATACGACACCACACGTTCTACTGACTCATGTTGCAGAAAGGTTAATATTTCATCTGCCACTTTTTTCTCTCACTCTGAAATTCCTTGGGTTCCTCTCTTACAATCTGTTAACTTTGGCAACTGTTGTTGTAGATATAATGAAATGTTTGCTATGTTTATCGTTGTCATTGCGCTGCCGTGTATCAAGACCGCTAACCTGTAGTACTGTTGTGTCTTACTCGTCGACTAAGCCGTTCAACTGAGCCTCATGCTGTGCTCACTCGTAAACGCATACAATACACGATACTACAAGCAAAAAATTCTCAGTAATGACGGGCTCTAAAATGTATATCTTGAGAGCTATAAGCACTTCATTATCTTCAGTACTGTGAAAGAAATCTCTTCCACTGTAAACTCTCTGTTTCCATATTTTGAGAGGTGACAGAATGGACCAAAACAAGAAATAATTTCCGGTAAACATGGGCTCTGATGCACATACATTAAGAACTACGAGCACTTGTTCAATAGAAGTGGGGTGTTTTGCAGTTGCGAAGATAAATAAGTGCTCATAGCTTTTAAGGTATGCGTTTTGGAGCCCACGTCTGCTTAGACTTTCCTGCGTCTAACACCGTGTACTTTCAACTGTATTCGTTTAAGCCATCAAGAATGATACACTCTGTAAATATTTTAATACACGAGAAAATGAAGGCGAACGAGAGAGAGAGAGAGAGAGAGAGAGAGAGAGAGAGAGAGAGAGAGATTCTGTCACATGGTGCTACAGTGGCAGTGTAACTTTTAGTGTAACACGAGCGGTACGACCTTAATGAAACCTAGGTCATACTTCCCAGCTACTATTGCAACAATTGTTAATGAAGTTGATGCGACGAGCGAGCAGCAAGATGCTTAAATGGTTTGCACAGTGAAAACCGGCAGCCTTTACTAAATCTCTGAAGTTTCAGCACTCAGGAACGCTGCGACAATACAAGGCCCAATCAATTGACTCGTATGGCTCGGAGGTTGATTGTAGCTACAGCGGAAAACCCATGTTGACTTCTTCAAGGTGGTGCACAATGTGATATGTGCTGCTCGGTTTAGGTGCTGTTTGAAAACTTCTGCTCCTAAATCAAAAGATCGACATAGCAAAGTGGCATCGATTTTTATGACCAGCCTGTATCTTTTAGAGCAGTTCTGGAAGGACTGCTCTGGGGCGCTGAGATGCCATGCAACGTAATCACCCAAGGGCCTGTTTCACATTACAGACGTATCCTTTCACGCGAAAACGCAAAGCCTTGGTTTGGATGGAAATCATCACCTTTGTGATAGTAACTTTTTCGTGCAACTAGGTATCGACTCACAAAAATCAGCACTAGATACGTCTACATCTTTGCATAACCATTAGATATTTCTTATCAATCAGTAGCCTTCGGACCACACATAAATTTGACATACAAATTCGGCCATTCATTAATTACAGAAGTTTCTGAATTAATTGTTAGCCTCAAATGCTTCATTTTGCATAGTCTAAGTAACTCTGAAGCTTTATCACCATCCTCTCAGCGTCTAGAACCACACTTTCTTAACTGGTAGGGGTAGCAACTTATAGATCTTCCGAAATATGAATAAATATCTGTTCACAATAAACTGTACACAACAAAGAATTTTGTGATGATAAGAAATTATTAAAAGAATTTTGAAAACTATTCCGTAATGCAAACAAACATTTTTGCTACATAATTGCACAACGAAGAACAACAGACAAAAATTTTTAAATGATATCAATACCATCTCTACGACAGGGCCGGAAATTTTGTCGTTGCTTCAACCTGGCGGAAAAGCAGCACCTCTGCGTTCTAATGCCGACGTCAAGTGCCTTTAGGTAATGAGGCTTTAGAAAGGAGACGAAATAACCGTTAGAAGGCATATCAATGTTCTACGGACAATCGTAGTATAGTTCATTTTAGTTTGTACAGGATGGTGCCTAATCAGTTCTAGATAGTGTCACTCGGCCAGGGTGCAATCGCTACCAAGCTTAATGCTTCCTATTTCTTCTGCGTTCTTACAAATACCTTCCTTGTAAGTGTACCGCTTTGGCACCTGTTTAACAGGAGGTGGTTCCAGAAACACTAGGGACTAGTAGCTTTTGTGCCTCGAGTTACGCGGACTAATGACGTTTTCGAGAAAAGAGGAGCACACAGTGAGGAGTTTTGGCGCCCTTCGACGCGGCCCTTTGTGGAGGCAGGTCGTAAGAAGAAACGCGCTGGCAGCGCCCTTGGGCCGGGCCGTTGAATGCAGCACTAACGAACGGCGCCGGAGAGCTCTCCGCCGCCTGGGCGGATAGGCGGCGGGGGCGACGAGGGCGGCGTAGGACCTCGTACTGTGCCCCAGGTCGAGCCGCAGCCGGTGGCAGGCGTCTTGTCGAGTAATGTCACGCCGAAATCGCCCTCTTGTTCCTGGAAATCGCGTCTCTCACAGCCAGTTGTGTCGCTGTTCGCAGAGGCACGACTGTGGAAGAGCCAAGGAGAGCTGAGTTACCATCTCAGACTCCAAGTGAAGCACAGAGAAGGTATGATTATCAGTCAGAACAAATGTCTTTTGCACTCAAATGTCGCGTGTTTACATTGTGGTATGTTCAAGATTTATTTATTTACCAACCTTTCCTGCATGGCTTCCCCCGTGTGGGTGTTATCACATATATTGAACACACCTCCCCCTTTCTGCGTCCACCTCTTCTTCCGTCTGTATTCTCTTCCTCACTCTCTCTGTCTATTCATCTCCTCTCCACCCTCTCTTTGTCCGTTTACTCCTCCCTTTCACTCTGTCCATCCCCTCCTCTGTCCATCTAACCAGTTCCCAGCCATCCTCATTGGCACATCTGGCCCCTGCAATACAGGTAGATACTGCTCTCACAACACACCTGTCATGCAGGGCTGGCTATGCACCAGGCTCTTTAGATACATCTATTTCCTCTGAAATACAAGCCCCCAAGCAAAGCAGTTCGATAAAGAAAGCTTATGGTTCAAATGGCTCTGAGCACTATGGGACTCAACTGCTGTGGTCATAAGCCCCCTAGAACTTAGAACTACTTAAACCTAACTAACCTAAGGACAGCACACAACACCCAGCCATCACGAGGCAGAGAAAATCCCTGACCCCGCCGGGAATCGAACCCGGGAACCCGGGCGTGGGAAGCAAGAACGCTACTGCACGAACACGAGATGCGGGCGAAAGCTTATACTACTACAATACAACACACCTGTCACGCAGGACAGCCTCTATGTTGGAGCCCAGGATACTGTTTCTTGCCTCTGACATGTAGGCTGCTAAGCAGGTCGATTTGCCAGACTGATAGTGTCCCCACACAACATGTCTGTTATACAGTGTAGCCTATACTTCAGGTGCTGAAAAGACTCGTTTTTCTCTGTATCTCTAACACTATTGGAGCTAGGGTCCGCCCCCAGTAGCTGAGTGGTCAGCGCGACAGAACGCTAAACCTAAGGGCCCGGGTTCGATTCCCGGCTGGGTCGGAGATTTTCTCTGCTCAGGGACTGGGTGTTGTGTTGTCCTAACCATCATCATTTCATCCCCATCGACGCGCAAGTCGAAAGACTTCCACACGGCGAAAGGTCTACCCGATGGGTGGCCCTAGTCACACAACATTATTAGTTATTGGAGCTAGGAGGATATAAACCCCACAGTGCCAATATTCGTGAGGCTTGCTGTTTATAGAGTGTTTGAAATCGATGCAGTGGTTTGGGAGGAGATCCTGGACATACACACAAGCACTCTGCTTTACAAGTATAAAATATTTATTTTGTCATTAGTCTTCTGCCTCGTTTGGTGCAGCCCACCATAAACCCATGTACTGTGTCAACGCCTTCACCTCATCGAGGCAGTTCCACCCAATATCGTGAATTATTTGACGGCTGCGTTTCAATCTAGTCGTCCTTTGCAATTTGTCCCTCCCTCAAGTACAATGGATTTTATTACTTTATGCCTTAACTCATGTCCTATCATCCTGTCCCTCCTTCTCCTTAAAAATGCTTTCCATATGTTCCTCAAATCACTGATTCTGCTGAGAACCTTCTCATCCCATATCAGTACGTAGTACACATTTTACTTCCAACATATTTCTCTTCTTTTCCAGTTATTGCACTATTCACTAACATCCAATGCTGTGTTTCAAACATTTTTTCAGGAATTTATTCCTCAGATTAAGGGAAATGTCTGGTGCTAGCAGACTACTCTTGGCCAGAAAAGGCTTCTTCGCATTTTGTAGTCTACTTTTTATGTCCTCTCTGGTTCAGTTGTCATGGGTAATTTTGCTTCCAAGGTAAAGGAATTCCTTTACTTCGTCTACTTCCTGATCACCAATTTAAATGCTGCAACTCCTCATTACTTCTTGTTAGTCTTCGATCCCCTCTCAATCCATAGTATGTGCTCATTAGACTTTCATTCCATTCAGCAGGTCCCGCAATTCTTCCTCATTTTCACTGAAGATAGCAATATCATCAGCGAACCTTGTCACAGATATCGTTTCACCTACAAAAGGACAACGGACTGATTTTAACAATCCATTGGCCAACGAAATGTATTTTCATTCAGTCGGTTTTTTTAGTCGAACGAAACAACCAGATCAAACTAGTTTCTGCGACCACGTCAGCTATACAGTATGATTCCTTGATGACGTTAAGAACTTTCAGGGACGATAGAGAGAGGTATATGTACCAATTTGAGATAAGGGACTTTCGTCTGTAAACAACTGAGTCGAAAGTTATAAGCGAAAATCTTTCTGATAGCTCTCACAATAGACCTTTTCTATTGCAAGCTCTTTGCTTTCCATGTTTTGGGAGGAGGTGGTGTGGACCAAAATAAGGAAAGAATCCGCAAACGTGAGTGCGTAGCTTAAAAACTATGAGCACTTATTTATCAGATGTCACAATAGATATGATGAGCAAGTGCTCATAGCTCTTACGGCGGGAAGAAGAGTGACAGATCTTTTAATGTCTTAATCTCTTTGCTTTATAAACATTTACTGTCACTTGTCAGAAGCATTTTCTTTCGTGAGAAATATTTGTCATAATCAATTAATTTTTCTTTGCATTTCCTAACGTAACATTAATTTCAGTATTTGATCGATTCCTGTAGAAAATGTATACCATACTGAATTTATCTCGATAATGACTTTTTATCCAGTCATATGGTTTCTTCCATTCCCACACTATTGAGCATTTCGGTATTTTTTGTCTAGGGGCAGCCATTCCCACACCAATGAACATTTCGGTATTTTTTGTCCAGACACCGTTCCTCATACTGCAGGCAGCAATCGGTCTGTCGGAAAAGGCCCATTGTCTAATTACTGAGAGATATTTGCTTTCCTTGCACAAAGTTCACTAGTGAGTGGGCGTTATTCATAAACACGGATAAAAAAACAAGTAAAGATGGCTATTCGCGCTAAACCAAAAGCAAACATCAGTACGACTGTAATAATGATGAAACGCACTAACTGAGTGCAATCAACAACAACGTTTTAATAAAGTCAGAGTGACTTAATGTTTCTGCTCTGAACTGAATGCGCAAGGAATCAAGTGACTGTTTTCATTTGGTTACACATAAAACCAAATGATTTGATTGTTTTCATTCCGTTTCTCCTACAGATTGGCTTAATTCAAAAGAAAGAATAAGTAGTCCAGCAGATACATAAAGCTGCAACCGACTGAATCGGTTATTTTCATTCGGTTGCTCCCACAGACTGCTTTCACTCAGAAAGAATGAATGAATGATCTAACGGATAAATAAAAATATAACCAACTATATCGATTATTTCTATTCAGTTGCTCCGTCACAGAGGTCTCCCACAAAGTAATGAATGAATAATTCAACAAACTACGAAAGACTGTTTTGCAACAGTCGACTTAATCGACTGTTCTCATTTAGTTGCCCCCACATACAGATTTTTCACTCATAAGGGGAAAAAATCAAACAGATACATAAAACTACAACTGAGTGAATCTATTACAGACTAGTTGCACTCAAACGAGAGAATGAACGCTACAACGATTAAGTAAAACTACAATGTATTGAGTTCACTGTTTTCATTCAGTTGCTTCAGCAGACTGGTTTCAGTCATAACAAAGAATTAATATTCCAGCAGTTTCTGACTGAATCAGTAGTTTTCATACGCTTGCTCCCACAGACTATCTTAACTCAAATGAGAGAATGAATAGTCCATCTAATGGAAAGTTGCCACCTACTGAATCGATTGTTTTCACTCAAAAGAATTAATGAATTAGTCCAACAGATACAAAAAACTATTAGTGAGTTCATAAATTAATTTCATTCGGTTCACCCTCAAAACCTGGTTTCACTCAAAAGGACGGATGGATAGTGCAACAGATACATGAAACTACTACTGACTGGATTTTTATTCGCTTGCTCCCACAAACTAATTTCACTCAAAGGAAAGAATGATAAATCCCACGGGTAAGTTAAACTACAACCGAGAAAGTCGATTGTTTACAGTCGGTTGGTCCTATAATTTCACTTCAATCATAAGAAAGAATAAATAGTCTAACAGATACGTTAAACTACTAACGACTGAATCGATAATTTCCATTCCGTTGCCCTCACAGCGTTTCACTCATAAGACTGAATGAATAATTCATTCGATGCCTAAAACTACAACGGATTGATTTCCAACAACTGATTGAAGCGATTGTATTCAATCGATTGCTTCCACAGACTATTCTAACTCAGATGAGACAATGAATACTCCAACTCAGGCAAAACCAAAACCTATTGACTCGACTGTTTTCATCTCATTGCTTGCACCGACTGCTTTCAATCAAAAGGAGGAGTGACTACTGCAGCAGATATTTAAAAGTACATCCGACAGAATTGGTTGTTTTCATTCAGTAACATCCACGCAGTGGTTTAACGTAAAACAATGAATGAATTGTCCTACATATACATAAAACGCCAACCGACACAATCAATTTTTTCGTTCGGTGGCACCCACAGTCTGGTTTCACTCGAAATAGAGATTCGCTCCGGGGACCCGTAAGCCCTCCCGCCCGGAAAGCAGGCTGGACTCGCATTCGGGAGGACGACGGTTCAATCCCGCGTCCGGCCATCCTGATTTAGGTTTTCCGTGATTTCTCTAAATCACTCCAGGCAAATGCCGCGATGGTTCCTCTGAAAGGGCACGGCCGACTTCCTTCCCCATCCTTCCCTAATCCGATGAGACCGATGACCACGCTGTCTGGTCTCCTTCCCCAAGACAACCACAACAACAACGGAAAGCAGTGCGTTAGACCGCACGTCTAACCAGGCGGGCTCGAGTGACGTTACTACCGAATCAATAACACGATAATTGTCGCAGGGTGGAAGGTGGTAACTCGGTGGCTTGTTGACTAACTCCCACATGCATGACAACTCACTTGATGTTACTAAAAGTGCCATCTAGAGTCGTTTGTAAGAACGCGACCGCCCACAACTTTGACATTCTGCTACTTCTATACTACTGGCGACATGCCTTTTTGATAAAATATCTGAAATCTTTCCTGTGCCAATGCCTCAATTTTTCTCTTCATAGTTATTTACTGTCTACACTACATGAAAAGTTTCGTGGCAGTTGGATATTTTGTTTTTAAAAGACTTCTTTGGTTGAAAATAAACAATTATAGTTCGAATTTTAATAGGAATTAATTTTGTACTCAAATTGTTATAATATCGCTGACGTGAGCTCAAGTTTGGTGCGGCACCCGACGCTCTATGATGCAGCAAAATAAATGTTATGTAGGAATGTAGTCGAATTAAATCATATGATGCTGAGGGAATTAGATTAGGAAATGAGACACTTAAAGTGGTAGATGAGTTTTGCTATCGGGGAAGTAAAACAACTGATGATGGTCGAAGTAGAGAGGATATAAAATTTAGACTGGTTATGGCAAGGAAAGAGTTTCTGAAGAAGAGAAATTTGGAAATTTGTCAACATCGAGTATAGATTTAAGTGTCAGGAAGTCCTTTCTGAAAGTATTTGAATGGAATGTAGCTATGCTTTAAAATGAAACATGGACGATAAATAGTTTAGACAAGAAGAGAATAGTAGCTTTCGAAACGTGGTGCTACAGAACAATGCTGAAGATTAGATGGGAAGATCACATAACTAATGAGGACGTACAGAATAGAATTGGGGAGAAGAGAAATTTGTGTGCACCGCTTGACTAGAAGAAGGGATCTGTTGGAAGGAAACGTTCTGAGGCGTCAAGGGATCACCAGTTTAGTACTGGAGGGAAGCGTGGAGGGTAAAAATCGTAGAAGGAGACCAAGAGATGAACGCACTAAGCAGATTCAGAAGGATGTAGGCTGCAGTAGTGATTCGGAGATGAAGAGGCTTGCACAGAATACAGTGGCATGGAGAGGTGTATCAAACCAGTCTCTGGACTAAGACCACAACAACAACACTGCTGCTACGGTTTGCTTTTTGTATTGGAAAAGGAAACAAAAATAAATCGATGATAGTAATTTTTATGATGTGTATTGCGAGTGGAAGCAGCGAAAATAGTAGGGTTTTCTACATCACGATGGCATTAGACCCATTAATGAACAGAACGATTGAAAAGAAAAGATTAGATATAGTACCAATTGTGTCACCCGCAACTAATTTGTTCACTACAGATCTCTTGCTACTGATTGTAGATGAATACTTGTTTCCAGTATGTATCGCGAAAGAGACTGTACGACGCAACAAATGAAAAACGTTAGTGCCCCATATTAACATTCTCTTTGCTCTAAATGGCTAGCTGAATCACGTGTTTCTTTCTTCTGTTATTCGTTTCTCTTACCTGACGACTTGAGATTATCAAGATCTCTTTCAGGTCATTGTGAAACCGTTCTGCCTCAAACAAAAATGCGGAATTTCATTGTATGTGCAAAATCTGCACTTCTTTTTCACTTATTACTCAGCTGCAGCTGCTGGTCAGCAACGCTGTTAAATTATAAACAAAAACCAAGTGCACTGGTTATAAATAAAATGACGTCCTCAAGTACCTTACATATGTCAAATAGTGATAACCCAAAATATTAAAAATTCGGTTAAATTCGAGGCCTAGGAAGTAATTCGCCCTTTGTAATGTACGAGTGGTGTGTTGATGCGTCATTCGTGTAGTTATTGTAAACCGCTAAGCGTTTCGTCTGCTATAACAGCTTTATTCAGTGCGCAGAAAACAATCAGGTCTAATGTTTGAGCATCAACAACGTTGGCAGCCAGAGAGTGTTGGCATACTGACCGTTGTAAATGAAGCTACGATTCCAGAGCGCTATTGCATTTAATGTGACAGTTAGTGTCAATCAGAATGAATAGCACGTTTGTTCTCTTTACTTCACGGGCATGCAAGCTATGTCGCGATAAAACGTCGGCAGCATTCGCGTATCAGTCTCTCGGCCGTGAACAGGGTACAGTTCTTTGCTGTTATGCTATGTGGTCAGTGTTCAAAACACCGTGTGATAGAAATCATTTTGAAGCTCGGAAACAATGTAGCCGGCTCAGTCGCTGCATTGCAATTTATGGTTCATTTTCGACAGGGTACGCCAGCAGTGGTCTGAACCTCATTCTCATCTAGTAGAAGTAAAAGAGGATTGACTGATAGTCACACTCTTACGCCAGTCCAAGTTCCACGGTCATTGCGTTTTTTGTGTGTGCTTCGTGTCATCCGACCATCAGGTGGTCAAATAAGAATAATAAATGAAGGAATATAATTTAGAAAAACTTGTCTAGTCTTGCTAACCTTCTTCCATGAGCAGCAAGTGATTTACTACGAATACATGTCCACTGCTCTTGTTTCACTTTTGCTGGTGTTCTACGTATGGAATCTTTTTAAGGAATTATTCACCCAGTTTAACTGATATGCTGGGTCCTTTAACGCCAAATTCTGACTGAATTACAATGTTATCGGCAAACATCAAATCTGTATATCTTTGTCCTGAATTTTAAATTCCTTTCTAAACTTCTCCTTGATTTCCTTTACTGTTTGCTCAGTGTACAGACCAAATAACATCAGGATAAGATTCAAACCCGCCTCACTCCCAACTATTGTTTCCCTTTCATGACTTTTGACTCTTGTAACTGCAGTGCGATTTCTATGCAAGTTGCAGATAATCTTCCGCTCCCTCTATTTAATCCCAGCTACCTTGAGAACTTCAAACAGTGTATATCAGTCACCACTGTCAAAACCTTTCCATAACATATAGATGCAACAAACTTAGGTTTGTGTTTCTGAACCTCTGTAAGATTAGTAGTATGAATATTTCCTCATGTTTTCCTACACGTCTCCGGAAGGTATTCCGATCTTCCCAGAGGTTGGATTCTACCAGTCAGTCCATTCGTCTGTAAATATTTAATGTCAGTATTTTGCCACAACGACTCATTAAACTGATGGTTCTGTAATATCCACACCTGTCAGCATCTGACTTCTTTAGAACTAGGACTCTCATACTGTTCTTGACGTCTCAGGGTATACTTGCATACTATGTGGAATATTTTGTTACGTTATGTTTTCCTAATGATCTCGGTAATTCTGAGGGAATGTCGTCTATTCTAGGTCTCAGGTGTTTCAGAGCCCTGTCAAACCCTTCTCATCCTATCACATCTCATTTTCATCTGCTTCTGCTTCCCGTTCCATAATTTTGTCTTCAAATTCGTTTCTTTTATATAGCTCTTCCATATATTTCTTACACCTGTCAGTCACCCCTTCTTTGCTTAGTACTGGCTTACTATCTCACCTCTTGGCATTGCTTCTCCTTTCTTTAATTTTCCTTTTTCTTTGTCGTTCTTATTGCGTTTCTTATTTGAGTTCACCTGATTCATTTGATCGTTGTAGCCGTTATTTCTGAAAATTTTAACAAAATGACGCGGCTGGAAGCCAGAGGATATTTCATTGAATGTTATTCTCGAGAGACTGTGGAATATTTACAAAAACAACTTTAATGTTATGTAAGAAGGCCCGATACACAATATAGTGTCAAAAGGTATATTCACGAATGCGCACTTTACTTTGTTTACCATCCGAATAAAATATCTAGGGAGAGACAACTTCAGTGCACCGTAGAGAACTGATTTCTGCACGAATACACAAACTAAAATCGTCCGGGCGAGAGAGATTTTGTACCTACTAGGTTCTATAATTACGGTAATTAATGTTTACCTTACGTCGTGGTCCATATAAAAACGTCCCTGCTTCAGTACCGTAATATGCCGAGTGTATCTTAACAATATATGTATTTTCAGAAGGTATGCCCCGGAGCTCGTAAGTTTTTGAAGAACGTGTTGATTTACTGCCGAGATCTGGCGATAAATTTCTTTATTAAACAACCAATTTCTGCTCATGGACCATCATCAGGTTCATAAAAGCATCTACATCGTCGTACGATATGACATAAAATCAATGGTGTTAGATAATAAAATAAAGAATTCGTCACCATTGTCACATAGTAATATAAATTACTTCGCCAGTCATAAAATATGCCAAATTGGGCCCTCATTCATGCTAATAATATATAGTGTGAGTGCTCTATTTGGCACATCTTATGAATGACGATGTAATTTATGCAACTATGTGACAAGAGTGGCAAATGCATGTGTTTTATTATCTGATACCACTGATTTTATGTATTCTAGTATGATGTTGTAAATTGTTGTAAATGATTTTATGACTCTGATGATGGTCCATGGAGAGAAAATCGTTGTTCAGTAAAGGAAGTTTACCAGCTGCTCTCGGCGGTAAATAAAGACGTTCTTCAAGTATGTTAACAGGATGTTGCTTTATGGGGAGAAACAGAATTAGTCCTTCCTGTAAAAGAAAAGTTGTACCACTATTTACAGTGTGTAATATGGACGTGAAAGAGCTAGACGTTTACGAAATTGTTGTCTTTTTTATGCTTTTAAACATCACTCTCATTGTTACGTTACGTGTGTGTGGCATGAACTGGGTAGTCTCGACTTGTCGCCCTTCTGGATGACTCTCACTGAGTGGAATGGCGCTGTTAGCAGCTTACAGTGCTTGTTAAGCTCTCTGCAGTCGTCGTAAAACGCACGAGGGTGCTACTTTTGCGTCACCGTTTCCCCCGCGTGCTGGGAAACAGTTTTCGGAACTGCACTTACCTCATTAAAGTTTTAGAGGGGCACAGTGGCAATAACACGAAGAGCTTACACTTGGGAAAAATAGCTTTTGCTCTCACCTGCACGACTCCTCAAAGCTTTTCCCTGTTAACGTTAGGAACGCCTTGGCGAAGTAGCCTTAGATCAACTTGCTCCAGGTGGGAGACACAGCTTATGCGCTGAAGGCCAGTTTATCCTAAGGGTGCTATTTGCGACGTTACTCAACACAGTGCACCCAGTATCGCAGAACTGACAAGTATTCGTCTACTTTAATACTGGTATGGTCTCACAGTCTCATTTTACATAATACTTTCAGAATCATAAAAGTTACGGTTCACGAGTCAGAGTCTTAATTCTTTCTTTAAAGACAAGAAGGTAAAGGAAGCTAGGCGTAAGTGATGTATAAGTTGGCTCAAATGGCCCTGAGCACTATGGGACTTAACATCTATGGTCATCAGTCCCCTAGAACTTAGAACTACTTAAACCTAACTAACCTAAGGACATCACACAACACCCAGTCATCACGAGGCAGAGAAAATCCCTGGCCCCGCCGGGAATCGAACCCGGGAACCCGGGCGCTGGAAGCGAGAACGCTACCGCACGACCACGAGCTGTGGACTGATGTATAAACTGATAAGATGGAATAATTGCTTCATTTCAGTAAGGTGCTTATTATTTCAAATGGTTCAAATGGCTCTGAGCCCTATGGGACTTAACTTCTGAGGTCAGCAGTCCCCTAGAACTTAGAACTACTTAAACATAACTAACCTAAGGACATCACACACAACCATGCGCGAGGCAGGATTCGAACCTGCGAGCGTAGCGGTCGCGCGGTTCCAGATTGTAGCGCCTAGAACCGCTCGGCCACCCCGGCCGGCGCTTATTATCTATTTTGTACCGACCACTAGATAACTCCAGTTCCCATTCCTTCTTTGGTGTTTCCTATTTTCCATCAGTTCTTCATTTTCTCACCAATGTTCTTCATTACTGGTTATTTATTTATTAAATAAAGTTTCTTTTGGAATCATAGATATGCTGCAATGTAGTGGTCAATAAATTGCACTGTGAAATTTATCCTGTTTTATGCGGACTAAAACATCGACATCGGCTGCCTAGGATTTATTTCAATTTTCTTATGCCGAAACTGTATCCCACCACATGGTCATCTTCAACGACACATTGGAGTATTGCTGTGTCATATCAAGAGTCTTTAAAACGTGTATTTCATACTATCATGTGTGCTTAAGTAGCAGTACGTGCTTCATGTTGTTAAAAACAGGCTGTGGCCATCTACATGAACATCCACAGAACAACTGAGGCGAAACTTATTTTAACTAAAGTGCTCAAAACTCTTTAGTTTCTTAATCATTGTAGTCGCTCTTAAACAGAACAGACATCCTCCTTTCACCTTTTCAATACGCCACGTTTTCTGTTGCAGATACACTTTACTGCTTGCATGTTGAAATTTTGAGGATGCAGTTTTATTGGTGTACTGCATCGAAGCATACTATAGACCTTTTTATTGCGTACTGCTTTGGCGTCCGTGAAGGCTGCTTCGGGTCCAATAGAGGTGCACGTGTGAGTTTGGGCTTCGTGTGCGTGTATGTGTGTGTGTGGAGACAGAACGCTGCTAACAATAGCCTCGGCTTCCCGCCCCAGGCCACCGATTTAAAAGCGCGTGTTGCCCTGTGACGTGCGACCGACCCACAAAGAATTAAAAAAAGACCTCATAATAGCAGGACGCAGCGAACGCGTTATTGTTCGGTTATTAATAAGCCGCCCGCGGCTTTGCGGGCAAGTGTGTCTCCATGTATCTAATAGGCAGTAGCGACTAACAAATTTAGTTACGAAGGCATAAGCGCAGTACATGGAGTGCTAACTGACTCGTGTGATATGAACATGACCATGAACTGGTCGATTAAATAATGGAACCCAGTATGTTGTCCTCGACGGCGGGTGTTCATCAGAGACAAGGGTATCGTCAGGAGTCCCCAGGGAAATGTGATAGGACCTCTCTTGTTCCCTATATACGTAAATGATATGGCGGACAGAGCGGGCAGCAATCTGCGGTTATTTGCTGTTGATGCCGTGATGTACGGTAAGATGTCGAAGTTAAGTGACTGTAGGAAGATACGAGACGACCTGGACAAAATTTCCAAGTAGTGTGATGATTTGCAGCTAGCACTGAATGTGGAAAAATGTAAGTTAACGCGGATGAGTAGGAAGAACAAACCTGTAACGTTCGTATACCGTGTTGCTAGTGTCCTACATGACACAATCAAGTAGTTTAAATAACTGGGCGTAACGTTGCAAAGCGATATGAGGTGGAACGAGCATTGAAAACTGTGGTAGGGAAGGTATATGATAGACCTCGGTTTATTGGGAAAATTTTAGGGAAGAGTAGTTCACTTGCAAAGGAGACGCCGGCCGAAGTGGCCGTGCGGTTAAATGGCGCTGCAGTCTGGAACCGCAAGACCGCTACGGTCGCAGGTTCGAATCCTGCCTCGGGCATGGATGTTTGTGATGTCCTTAGGTTAGTTAGGTTTAACTAGTTCTAAGTTCTAGTGGACTAATGACCTCAGCAGTTGAGTCCCATAGTGCTCAGAGCCATTTGAACCATTTTTTGCAAAGAAGACGGTATTTAGGGGGCTGGTGCGACCTGTTCTTGAGTACTGATCAAGTGTTTGGGATCCATTCCAGGTCGGTGGCTTCGAACAACAGGTAAGCGTTACGGAGATACTTCGGGAACTTAAATAGGAATCTGTGGAGGGAAGGCGACGTCCTTTTCGAGAAACACTATGGAGAAAATTTAGAGAAGCGGCACTTGAAACAGACTGCCGAAAGATTCTTTTGGTGCCAACATACAATGTGCTTGAGAACCGCGAAGATAAGATACAAGAAATTAGGGCTCTTACGGAGGCGTACAGACCGTCGTTTTCCCCTCGCTCGACTTGCGTGTGAAACAGGAGGGGAAATGACAAGTAGTGGTACAGGGTACCTTCCGCCATGCACCGTACTGTGGCTTGCGGAGTACCTATGCAGATGTAGATGGAACACAGTAACAGAAACGGCTGCGTTTGGCATGGTGACATGGCGGGGAAGCGTAGTCTGGTGATGAGTGGCGCCGCAGTGTGTTCAGGGACACGATCTGGGGAACCATGGTACGGGGTGATTTCGGGTGACGGCTGGCAGTGACTGAGAGAACACTGAAGGGACAACGGTACGTCACAGATATCGTGCGTCGTCATGTGTTACATCTCATGTGTTAGTATAGTGATGCCATTATTCTACAGGACATTTCCCGTCTATAAACGGCATAATATCTACGAACTGTGTGCAAGATGTTGAGATACTCTTGTAGTCAGGAAGATCCCAGATCTGTCCCTGGTAGAACTTGGGTGGGACCAGTTGAGACCTTGACTCTGTCCCTCTGCCAGTATTGGCGATATCAAAGACTTGTTATAACAAATGGTTCAAATGACTCTAAGCACTATGGGACTTAACATCTGAGGTCATCAGTCCCCTAGACTTAGAACTACTTAAACCTAACTAATCTAAGGACATCACACACATCCATGCCCGAGGCAGGATTCGAACCTACGATCGCAGCAGCAACGCGGTTCCGGACTGAAGCGCCTAGAACCGCTCGGTCACAGCGGCCGGCCTTGTTACAACAGTTGTGGGCCAGTTTGCCTCAACAGGGGAGACAACAGCTTTATGACACCCTTTCCAACTGAATCAGTCCGCGCATCCAGGCCAGGGGGCGCGCAACGTCACACAGGTAAGTGGGCTCACACTGTAAATTTCTTTGCGAATTTTACTCGATTCTTAATCACTGACATAACGTCACATTCCCTCTCAACCCGCGAAGTTTCATTTCGTTTCCTCGTATCCTTCAGGATGCTTCACCTGTTTTGTCAGGCAGTGTATTCCGCTGGTAATCGCCATTGCCTCCGTATTGCTAACATTTACATTTAGAAGCCGCTGTTGGCAGCTACTCTCTAATTCTACCAAGCTGCTGCTACCTGTATTGTCGTATCGCAGATTATCAGAATAGAAGCAAAATATTGCCATCCCTCTACCACTAATTTCAGTTCGTACTGGATACGGATTTCAGGTTTTGTAATATTACTACGCTTCCATTACAACAATGTTGCGTTATCATACTCGTACATACTGTGTCGTTAGCGGATTTATAATACGTTCTTCCTGAGCGTTAAATGTTGTATCTACAGATTTTTCCTGGCTAGGTCAAACGTCTCCTAAATTTCCTCTAGTCCTTACGTAATTGTTTATTTTCTTCTTGTTATACGATTTTTTATTTATTATCTTGTTACTTTTCGAAGTGCAGCTTAATTCGTGCTCATAATGCGTCTTTTAGAGGTGGTTAAAACCCCGTAACGGAGGTGGTGTTTGCTGCTTATGAACTATCAGAAGACAGGAATACTGGTTGTGTTATCTTGGTTTTCATCGATTTGTATCCAATATGGAGACGGCACAGTAAACCGCTTGTGCACTTATATCGCAGCCACAAACTCCTTACAGTACCTCTCAAATGTAGAGTAGAGCGGTGGCTGAACATCTTGCTAAGATTTACGGCATGTTCATTATACAGGGTGTTCGGAAATTCCCGTTACAAACTTCTAGGACTTGAAGAGTGGAGTGAGTAGGTAATAATTTCAATTGTAACTCATGTCCGTAAACATTCCGTTTCCGTGCTACAACCATTTTAAAACGAATTGGTAACGTGACCACTTTTACAAGTAATTGATTAGGCATGACCGAATATATCACTTGTTTTACAGTTCCATCCATTAATAGCCAAAAATATTACTTGTGTACTCGTTGGGTTCTCTTCATCGAGATGCAGTACGGTCTTCTCAAATTCGAGCGTGCGGCGTCTCCTTGGAGCACAACAGTCACCCCTGACTGGCAGTGAAGGTACCGTTTCTCGAGGTTGTTGCGTAATTGTGGCAAAAAGAGTATACGATGGGGTCGGATGTTCTGGAGAACTATCTTAATAAAAACGATGACCAGCTCTTCCATTACTCTGAGCTTCACCGTTCGTATCGGCGTATTCTGCAAACGAGTAGTCAACCATGTTGCTCTAATCCTCGTAGACTCGTGAATGAGGCTCCAGCCATGTCAGAGAGGTAGAACGGAGTCAAATGACATCAACCGATCCGCCGAAACCATCCACAACCATGACTACCCTCTTGCATATATACCTAGCAAACATGTTTTGAAACGGCTGTAGCACGGAAACGGTACGTCTCTGGACATTGGCTCCTGTTCAGAATATTGTGTACTCAATCCCCTCGACAAGTCCTGTAAGTCTTTAACCGGAATTTCCGAACACGCGGCATGAGATGGAATGCCAAAGAAAACAGTTTGTAGCTCTCGCAGAAGCTACTCTGATATTCACCTCATTTGATTTAAAGGGACCATCCAAAACATAAATTTCAAGATCTGATAAGACTTTAGCGCTGGTTATCTGATACGAGTTGTATGCATTAAACACTGTCCAATTACGCCAGAGCAATATGAGAGACAACACATTAACCACAGGTTTTTCTCTTGGTATTCGATTTCAACACGCTTTGAAGAAGTGAACATGCTGATGTGAAATGTAAAACCAGTTGCCGTTTGCATCCTTTGTTTTTGAAACAGGAGTAGCTGTCGGAAGATAATATGTCATGGCTGTCAAGATTTATTAATATAACAGGTCACATGTTATTGATATACAAGGTGTACAACTTCGCTCCCGCCGTTTGCCGATAGGTGGCGACAACGGTAAGTAGCGGTCGAAAGAAACAGATCGCAGACGTCAGGCAGTTAGCTTGGACCTCGGCCAACATAACCTCATTCAAACATTAGTCGATTTGTGTCTGCATCATAAACTTGTTCTTTATTGAAAATGTCAGTTTACTAGCCTAATTCTCGTCAATTGCGGAAGGTGTTACTGTTTTGCTTCAGTATGAAAGAAACTGCGGCTGAGTCTCATCAAATGCTTTCAACTACGTATGGTAAGGGCGCTATTGGTGAAAGAACGTGTAGTGAGTGGTTCCAACGCTTCAAGAACGGTGATTTTAACGTCGTAGATTGGCATAGTGGTGGAAAAGAAAATGTTTCCGAAGATGCAGAATCGGATACATTGCTGGGTGAAGATTGGCGTCATACTCAAGAAGAATTGGCACGATTAGTGGGAGTGACAGAGCAAGCCATTTCAAAACGTCTCAAGGCTATGAGTATGATTCAGAAAGAAGGAACTTGGGTCCCGTGTGAGCTGAAATCATGAGACGTTAAACGGCGTTTGTGTGTTTGTGAACAGTTGCTTCAGACCCAAAAACGGAAGTGATTTCTGTATCGGATTGTGACTGGGGATGAAAAATGGGTTCATTACGATAGCCCTAAAAGCAAAAAATCATGGGGATATCCCAGCCATGCTTCCATTTCGACAGCCAAATGAGAATATTCACGGCTCCAGGATCATGCTCTGCATTGGTGGGACCAGCTCGGTGTCGAGTACTATGAGGTGTTAAAACCAAGAGAAACAATCACAGGTGCTCGTTATCGAACGCAATTAATGCGTTTGAGCAGAGCATTAACAGACAAATGGCCTCAATACAGCGAGAGGCACGATAAAGTGATTTTGCAGCATGACAACGCTCGACCCTACATTGCAAAAGAGGTCAAAAGGTACTTGGAAACGTTAAAGTGGGGAGTACTACCCCACCCGCCGTATTCTCCAGACATTTCTCCCTCTGACTATCACCTGTTTAGACCAATGGCGCATGGCCTGTCTGACCAGCACTTCCGATCTCATGAAGAAGTCACAAATTGGATCGATTTGTGGATCGCTTCAAAAGGTGAACAATTTTTTCGAGGTAGGATTCGTACACTGCCCGAAAGATGGGAGACAGTAGGGGCCAGCGATGGAAAATAGTTTGAATGATACATGTGTAACCATTTTGTTTCATTAAAGCCTCAAATGCCGGGGAAAAAACGGCGGAAGCAACGTTGTAAACCTTGCAAGAAGCGTCATGAACGCCATGAAGAGAATGGAAACTTTGTTAGGTTGTAAGACAGAGGCGTGACGCTGGAGAGACACATGTTCCATGACCTTGGAGATTTGCTCCTCATGTTGGTCCTACTGTAAATAAATACCTGTAAATAAATAAATAAATAAATAAATGTGTCCAGCAAGAGAGCGCCACGGTTGGCACACCTCAGGCGAAACTGGGACGCCGCTGCAGCCGAGGTCTCTGCTGAGGCGACAATACACTGTAAGCAATGGAAATAGCCACGGCCAGCTGACTAAGCCCAAAGCAAGAAATCCTGGCCCAGGTGGGACGTTTTTACACTGTTTGAGGAGGTTTGAGAAGCTGCTGGAAAGATTTCGGTCTTCAGAAGGACCTTTAATGGGAACGGAACGTAAACAGCAATTGGAGGCTCTCTCGACAGTAGCTTATGAGTTAAACAGTGAGAGAGTTAGCGAATGAGTCACACAGATATCGCCAGGGGGCATCTGAATCCTGGGGAAACGTTACTATCAAGTGACAGTTCGGTGATGCTGCAGTAAACCATCAGAAGACTGTACACATCCTAGGGAAGCACTGACTTCCTGATAAGAATCCAGCCACAGTTCTTACATTACGATTTCTACCTGTTAGAAAAGAACAAGTGCTGTAGCGTTTGTCTCTAGAAGTAGCAAAGAGTAACAGCACTCATATTCCACTATCTCAGAATATGCAGAGGAACAAGTGCCGCCTTACACTTGCCTCCTAGTGTCGAGCTGCGTGAGTCGCAACGAGGAAAAACTGGTAGATTTCTGTGTATAGGAAGGGACGATCACTGTCTCACACTGGTCTCTTTTCTTGATACGAGTGTTTGATGGTATCATCGGAACGAATAGCTGACAAAGCACACGTCACTGATAGAGGCAGTACTTACAGGGTGTTTAAAAAATGACCGGTATATTTGAAACGGCAATAAAAACTAAACGAGCAGCGATAGAAATACACCGTTTGTTGCAATATGCTTGGGACAACAGTACATTTTCAGGCAGACAAACTTTCGAAATTACAGTAGTTACAATTTTCAACAACAGATGGCGCTGCGGTCTGGGAAACTCTATAGTACGATATTTTCCACATATCCACCATGCGTAGCAATAATATGGCGTAGTCTCTGAATGAAATTACCCGAAACCTTTGACAACGTGTCTGGCGGAATGGCTTCACATGCAGATGAGATGTACTGCTTCAGCTGTTCAATTGTTTCTGGATTCTGGCGGTACACCTGGTCTTTCAAATGTACCCACAGAAAGAAGTCACAGGGGTTCATGTCTGGCGAATAGGGAGGCCAATCCACGCCGCCTCCTGTATGTTTCGGATAGCCCAAAGCAATCACACGATCATCGAAATATTCATTCAGGAAATTAAAGACGTCGGCCGTGCGATGTGGCCGGGCACCATCTTGCATAAACCACGAGGTGTTCGCAGTGTCGTCTAAGGCAGTTTGTACCGCCACAAATTCACGACGAATGTCCAGATAGCGTGATGCAGTAATCGTTTCGGATCTGAAAAATGGGCCAATGATTCCTTTGGAAGAAATGGCGGCCCAGACCAGTACTTTTTGAGGATGCAGGGACGATGGGACTGCAACATGGGGCTTTTTGGTTCCCCATATGCGCCAGTTCTGTTTATTGACGAAGCCGTCCAGGTAAAAATAAGCTTCGTCAGTAAACCAAATGCTGCCCACATGCATATCGCCGTCATCAATCCTGTGCACTATATCTTTAGCGAATGTCTCTCGTGCAGCAATGGTAGCGGCGCTGAGGGGTTGCCGCGTTTGAATTTTGTATGGATAGAGGTGTAAACTCTGGCGCATGAGACGATACGTGGACGTTGGCGTCATTTGGACCGCAGCTGCAACACGGCGAATGGAAACCCGAGGCCGCTGTTGGATCACCTGCTGCACTAGCTGCGCGTTGCCCTCTGTGGTTGCCGTACGCGGTCGCCCTACCTTTCCAGCACGTTCATCCGTCACGTTCCCAGTCCGTTGAAATTTTTCAAACAGATCCTTTATTGTATCGCTTTTCGGTCCTTTGGTTACATTAAACCTCCGTTGAAAACTTCGTCTTGTTGCAACAACACTGTGTTCTAGGCGGTGGAATTCCAACACCAGAAAAATCCTCTGTTCTAAGGAATAAACCATGTTGTCTACAGCACACTTGCACGTTGTGAACAGCACACGCTTACAGCAGAAAGACGACGTACAGAATGGCGCACCCACAGACTGCGTTGTCTTCTATATCTTTCACATCACTTGCAGCGCCATCTGTTGTTGAAAATTGTAACTACTGTAATTTCGAAAGTTTGTCCGCCTGAAAATGTACTGTTGTCCCAAGCATATTGCAACAAACGGTGTATTTCTATCGCTGCTCGTTTAGTTTTTATTGCCGTTTCAAATATACCGGTCATTTTTGAAACACCCTGTAGGAACTGGGGGCTGCTAGAGTGATAGAGTGTATTCATCGACACATAAAAAGCCACTGTAAGACACCTCTCAGAGTAAGCCTGAATTACTAAAAATAAAGTGTTGTTAAATTGTATTTGGAAGTGTTTGCACCCCTATTCACTTCCTATGAACTTCTCCTCTACGTTCCGACATCTCCTCTACTAAATAGCCTAGAATACTTTCTCCTTCTCACTCCGTTAAATGTAAGCTAGCAGATCTCTGCTAATAGTATCGTCAACGTCTTGACTGCTCCACGCAGGCCGCACGTTCATACGACGCTGACGGGACGCGAAAACTCGTCGTTAATATGCGTCACGATACTGCCGTTTTATTTTGTCTCCTCTGCTGACGTTACGGTATTTGATTAAAGTGTGGAACATTTCTAGATCTGTCTCTTCGAGCGATCAGCTATTCTTCTTTGACTCACTTCAGAACGTTCCTAAGTTGCTGAAGATATTGATATTCTACAACGACGAAAAAAATAGCAACACCAAGAGGCTGTGCGACGTAAACGAAAGTTTGTAGGCTTGCTTCCACAGCTGAAAGATGATGTCTATTGAAAATTCGCACCAGTCGCAGAAGAGTGGCACTACGAGGATGCAAATCAGGTTTGCTTTAAACTTACGCATTAACGGTCGTGAGCGTTAGTTACCTTTGAGATTGGACTTGGTAAATTGATGTTAGTCAAGAATACCTTTAAGGCGAGCAAGATTCCATCATCAACACGTCAATGAGTTTGAACGAGGTCGTGTAATAGGGTTACGAGAAGCTGGAAGTTCCTTCCGCGATATTCCAGAAAGACATGGCAAGAATGCAGCCACTGTACACGATTGCTGGCAGCGTTGGTCACGAGAATGTACTCGCACAAGAAGACCGGGCTACGGACGGCCACGTGGCACTACAGAGAAGAGAGACGTCGTGTTCGGCGTATGGCTCTGGCGCACCGTACTGCATCTGCAGCAGCAGTTGCCACCAAGTGACACAACGAATCGGTTACTGCAAGGACAGCTCCGAGACAGCCGCCCTGTAGCATGACCCCAAACCACGGGCGTCTGCGACTTCAATGTTGTCGAACGAGACACTGGAGGGCAAGGAGAAGACCTGTTGTGTTTTCTGATGTAAGATGGTTCTGCCTCGGTGCCAGTGAAGGAGGTCAGTTGAGGACCTGCAACCAATCTGCTTTCGTGCTAGATACACTGGGCCTATAGCTAGGGTGCGATTCTGTATGACAGCAGAAGCACTCTGATGGTTATTCGATGCATCCTGACTGCATATTTGTACGTCATTATGGTGTTTCGACCTCTTGTGGTGACATTCACGAGCAAGATTCCAAGTGGTGTTTCCCAACAGGATAACGCTCGCCCACGTACCGCTGTTGTAACCCAACATGCTCTGCCGTGTCGACATGTTGTCTTGGCCTGCTCGATCAGCAGGTTTCTCTCCAGTCGAGCGCGTATGGAACATTATCGAACTCCAGCGTCATCCACAAACAGCATTACCCATCCCTGTATCGACCAACCAAGTGCAAAAATCATGGAAGTCCATCCCACAAACTGCCATCCGGCATCTGTGCAATACAATGCGTACAGGTCTGCATGCTTGCATTCGACACTCTGGCGGTTACACCGGTTATTAATGTGCCAGCTTTTCATATTTGCTATGGCTTATCCCGCGCTTACTCACAATGCTAATCACTAAAATGTGTTACCTACACAAATGTATTCCCGAAATTTCATTATGTGTTTTCATTATTATGCGATTTATTTCCGTCAGTGTATTTGTCCCTGAACCTTTATCAGGAGGAGCTGCAATTCCGCTGTGTGTTCCTGTGGAGAGAGAGAGGAAAAAAGTCTTTATTGTCAAATTACGAAAGCAGCTTAAGAACATCAGTTGTAAGACGTCTAAGGCTTTGTTTAACTAATAAAATAGTCACAATTGTTGCAGCTTTTATTCCTACTCATGAATCGTTCTTCTTAACACTTTGCCGTCCGCACGTCGCGTACAGATTTATTCTCTTGACGCCGGCAGCTCTAATTCGGATTACTCGGCTTGTCGCCGGCCGCTTATCACCTTTCCGTTGATGACAAGCTTCAAACACATTGACTTTTCTGGGCTTTAATTTTCCGGAAAGCCTCTATTTCCCCGTATCGTTCCACAAACTCGAATTTTCTTTTCAAGTAACTTCTCTGCAGGTTCTACACTGTTATAATAATTATCCATGCAGAGGTGATGCCACTTTCCATCAGAAGGTGTCAGTAGTTCCATCACTGTTTTTGGTAAAGGCTGTCCAGCACCGGAATATGTCTTGGATGAGGAAATGAATCCCGCACTTGAATAACACAGTATCCGAATGAGTATGCCGTATTTCGTAATTTTCGATGGATTGTAAACTTTAAAATTTAACCGTCCGCTCCACGGTATCATTCCTTTACCAGTTGAGATGTTTTGACTTAGATTAAACGTTTCTTTAAACTTTTTGGGAAAATAATCAATTACGAATTGCACTTTGAAAAGCCGGTTGGCATTATCGGTGTGTCTATCAACGGATTCGTTGACCAATAACCAGCGATCCTTGCTTTTTTTTTCAGTTCCCATAAGGATAGCAAGCCCAAACTCTTTTCTAAGTTTGGGTCCCGTAACGTCGACAAATTTGGCATTTTTAAAATCCAGTTTCCTTCTATTGCAATTTTGACTGTAGTACTTGTTGGTTTCGTTGCTAATATATTCAAATAGATCGTTCCTAATATATGATTTTACGATGTCCGCGACGCTCTGTGTATCTTTGGGGAATATGTTTTGACCCGGAGATCCTTCAAATTTGTTACTGGTCTTCGGTAAATCAAAGTCTGACAACTGTGCACTTTCTTCTTCATCTGATTCAGTCGAATCAGTTGGCAATCGTAGCGTTCGTCGAATTCTTCTTGGACGTATTTCACTATCTTCCTACGATTCTGCTTTCGACAAAGTCGTCCGGAACGTCGGACAAGACGTCCGCGCTTTCATCGTAAATAATCCTATTGTCTCTTTCGTCCGCCATGATCAAAGGGCACAAGTACTTATAAAAACAAAAATCCTGTTGACGTTTGTCACTTATTGTTACCTAAACAAAATACCAACAGAATGGAAAAGATACTAAAGTGCTGTCGCCGGCCACTGCGTGATACAATTCTCGCGACACGACTGAGCGATACTATGCAGACGACACCACTGTGGTGTCGCCGGCCGTTGACCGCTATTTCGCGCACGCCACCACTGTGGTGTCGCCGGACGGCATAGTGTTAATACAAAGCGCAGATTGTCAGAGGAATGATGACTGGAAGAAAACTCCAACAGTTTTTTTTTTCTGAATACTCGTGCTGTTGACAATTTGCGCTTTACGGTAGTAGTTACGGGCCACTGAAGATGACCTGTATTGCGGGCCGAAACTTTTATCGAAATAAAACATTGCAAGTGATCCAGATTGTGTCCTTCTTCATTGTACATAGAATTTGCTGCGATATCTGTTAGCACACAATGGTAGTGTAAAACGTGCGACGTTTTAGGAACTGAATCGAAATACAATCTGCCTGCGCTGGGACGGCGAATCACTCGGCTCACAGGGCTTTCGCTGATGCTGCTGAAAGCGAAACCGTGCAGCTGCTTGTCTGCGGCCCAGAGCCGCGGATAAATCGTCGCTGGCGGGATTACAGCGGGTCGGCGCCTCGCATCACACACCGAGCGCGCGCGGCGTTCCAGGGGCGGCGCAGGTGAGGCCCGCCCCGCCCCGCCCCGTGCTCCCGGCAGGCTTTGCGGATTCCTCGCTGCTCTGGCCGGTAAATTCAGCGAAAACTGACCGCCCTCGCGCCGGAAGCCAGCTTTTCAGTCTGCTCGGGATACCAGTAGAAAGCGCACATGTAGCAGAATAAACTGGCAATGAGGATATGTCAGGAATGATAATTCGAAGCGTACAAGTGTAGTAAATATGGGCTCTAAAACGCATACCTCAAGAACTACGCGGGTAACCTCAAAAGTAAAGTCTCCTATTTCTTATAAGTACATAGACCCGTTTATTTCTACAATGGTTTACGTCAGTTTACAGCTTGAACATTTAGCTATTTTTCGATATAATCACCATTTCTGTCGATGCATTTTTGTAGGCGCTGTGGCAGTTTCTGTATGCCCATGTCATACCAGCTCGCAGCCATGCTGTTCAGAAAGTTATGAACCTCTTCTTTGACCTCGTCACCACCCAGGTTTCGTCACCCGTGACAATGGAGTCCAGAAAGCTGTCCTGTTCGGATGCAAGGCGGTGAAGAAATGCGCGGGAGCATCAACACGTAGTTGCATGTGGTTCTCGGTCAGCATGCGTGGCACCCATCTTGTGCTCACCTTCCGGTAGTTCAATGTTTCTGTTAAAATTCTGTGAGCGGTGCTTCGGGAAACCTCAGGAACCAACGTGCAGAGATCATCCAGGGTACACCGATCTTCACGCATGCTTTGCTCAACCTTCAACACTGTCTCCTCAGAAATTTACTGTCTCCCGCTCCTTTGTTCGTCGTGAATTTCGGTCCGACCAGCTGCAAACTCTCTACACCGCTTACGAACATTTTTGACATCCATGCACGACTCAGCTTACACTTACTTCAATTTTCGGTAGATTTAAATCGGCGCAGTGCCCTTTGCGTTCAAAAACCGAGTAACTGCGCGCAATTCGCACTTCGCGGTAACATCCAACGGGAGACCCATTATCAACGGCTGCCAAGCTAAGACTGAGCGCCTCAGCGCGGCATGCGCATGTTTACACACAGCGCGTGAAGCACTCTTCATAACGGTGTGACCAACTACCACACAAACAGAGTTCTGTACTTATAAAAAAATAGGAGACCTTAAATGCTGATACGGCGGAGGTTCGAGTCCTCCCTCGGGCGTGGGTGTGTGTATCGTTCTTAGGATAATTTAGGTTAAGTAGTGTGTAAGCTTAGGGACTGATGACCTTAGCAGTTAAGTCCCATAAGATTTCACACACATTTGAACATTTTTAAATGCTGATAGCACTTGCTCAGTAGAAGAGACGTGTCTCCGAGTGGTGAAGAAAGAAAAGTGCTGACAGTTCGCAAGATACGCACTTTAGAGCCCGTGTCTACCAGATATTATTTTCTTGTTTTGGTCCATACTTCCAGCTCTCAGAATGTGGAAAGTAAAGCATTCGAGGAGACGTTTTTCACAATATGGAAGATGAAGAAGTGCTCATAGATCTTACAGTACCCATTTTAGAACCCATATTTACTAGACGTTTTTGCTTCGAATGATCGTTCTTGTCATACCTCTGAATATCGACCATTCCTCCAGGGACAGCCTCTAGATGGCGTTTCACGCGGAATAGTAAATACTTTAGGAAGCAGTAGTTTAGACTACTTCGCACAAAACATATTCAGTTTTTATTCGTTTTTGAGGCACCGCTGTTCGAACGTAACCAAAACAAAACACTCGAAAAGGGTGTTAACTGTAGGCAAATCACACATTTCAAAGTTTATTTTCATAAATACCACCTCCGACCTCAATGTAGTTTAGGATAGTCTGACAACACCACGTATAGCCCTTCCGAGGTCGTCTTGACGTTCAAAATCGCAACGATTAATCTGTATCCTGTGATTAATTTTTTCTTGTAGACTTCGTCTTTGCCGCACTGGCAAAATCTAAAGGGGTGAGGGTCGAGGAACTTGATGGCCAAGAAAAGGGACCCGTTGTGTTGATCCATCTTCCGGCGAATCTTAGGTTTAGATGGTGTATCACTTGATGAGTAGAATGTCCAGGGACGTGGTTACTCTGGAAGAACATACCAAACCTTGTAGCCAAAGGACCTTCCTCCAATAATGCTGGAACTGGTTTCCAAAAAAGTCGAGATAACAGGGTGCCGTAAGACGATGCTGTAACACAACAGGCCCAATCAACTGATTTTCTGGCACACCACCCATTTACAGAGAAACGTTCTTGAAGATGTGCGTCCACAAAGGCATGTGGCTTTTCGGTAGACCACCGATGTGAGTTATGAATGATGTTGATAAAATCACAAGTGAAAGTAGCTTCATAAGCAAAGAGAATTAATGGTATTACTCGGTGATCTGCAATTAGTTAACGACAAAATTCGAATCCTCTACCTTCGTCTCATTGTCGAAGGTATTAGAAGTGTTGTAATTGATAAGGGTAGATGTCCGATATGTTCTTGTGTATGGAAGACAGATACATATACGATTGTCGAGAGACTACGTTGTACCAACAGAATAATATCTTCTACTTCATCCACACTCCATTCATTTCACATTCAAATGAAACATGACTGCAGAGCACTGCATCAGTCTCGCGTAGTTTAGTAAAAATACGAGTTACAACACATAAATCTCGTACTCTGTAGTTAGGAAATCGTCTGTCGTATTTTCTACAAGCATCAGCTGCGTTTCCATTACAAAACCCACATAAAAATATCGTATCGGCGTACACAGCGGAATGCTTAAACGGTACAGTAGAATTGGCTACCCAATCATTGTCATTGTTGATAAGCTCAGTCATGTGAAGTCGTGCACAATTTCACAACTTGAACTTTAAAATGAAAATGCCAATCGATAAACAAACCCGTGGCAACTGTAGTACCAACACGCGAAATAGAAACTTATCTCAGTAACCCAGTGTATCTCCACGGCCAACAAAAATTGGATACAATTTATATCGAAAGTTTTATTTGGTTTAGTCTATACTATCACCTCCTAAAATACTTGCTGTTCTTCGTGAAAAGCCTTGTATAGGGTCACTATAAATTGTGAACAATTTAATAAGCTGTTAATAAAGCTATTAACAATAAGCTGGGTCTGAGAAGTAAAAAAGAAAAATAGAAACATAAAATCAAAAGTGGCAGTGGAAAGGCATATTTTCAGAAGAAAAATGTTACATTTAGAAAGATTCACAGGCACAAACAATTAGAGAACAATGGTCTGAAGAAAGAAAAAAGTGAGTAGAAGAGTTTTAGAGCAAAAGGAAAAAAGTAAATGAAACGGAACTGAAACTATCAAGTGGACCCATGTTAGCACCGAACGAGGCGGCGCAGTGGTTAGCACACTGGACTCGCATTCGGGAGGACGACGGTTCAATCCCGCGTCCGGCCATCCTGATTTAGGTTTTCCGTGATTTCCCTAAATCGCTCCAGGCAAATGCTGGGATGGTTCCTCTGAAAGGGCACGGCCGACTTCCTTCCCTGTCCTTCCCTAATCCGATGAGACCGATGACCTCGCTGTTTGGTCTCTTCCCCCAAAAAACCAACCAACAAACCCATGTTAGCCAATACAGAAGGAAAGAAAGGTATGTTTTTATCGGCACTGAGGTTAAATAAATGTTTTTTCCACCGTCTTAAAGAGGAAAAACTGAAGTTTTAACAATGGAATTTATTTCTTTATCCCATCTGTTTTTGACAACTTTGGAATTCAAAATTTATCTAATAAATAAAGGTGAATATTTGTTTATTCATCTTCTATACATTGCTACACCATTCACCTGATTATGATGAAACTTTAGATAGCTGTTGTGCCCATGCCTCCAAAAGTTTCTGTGGGATTATTTTAAGGACAACCACTTTCGACATTCGATTATGCCATCTTCAAGCACCATATACATCTCTCAGAATAACCGATAGTGCCACACAATGCTATACATCCCTTGGTTTCGTGAATTCAAACCGTTTGAAAAGTTCTACACTCGAAGACTTGATAGCAAGTCTTCGAGTGAAGCACCTGTGAAACGGTTTGAATTTACGAAACCCAGGGATATGCGGCACTGTATGACATTATCTGTTATTCTGAGAAATGCATATGGGACCAGAAGATGGCATAGTGGAATGACGAAACTGGTTGTCGTCAAAATAAAATAACATCTTATTTACACGGTTGTTGGAGAATTTCGGTAATATTGACAATTACTTAACCAGCTGATGTCCCAAGTCCATGAGGGATGAACAGAGATTATATTTAAGTATCTTTCAATTCAACTAGTTTTCCTTGTCAGCAACTCTTTTTTCAGGTGAGTCTGCACCGAATTAGTACAGTTTCACCCAGTGCAGGGTGTACTACTTGGCTTCAGCAGTTCTTACTACGATTAATCTCAAAACGAGAACCGATCACGGAGAACGCTATAATTCGCTTTTCTACGCATGATTTTTCAGTACAAGACTCACGTGACTGGCTTTGACGCAGCTTGCTGAGCTGCAGTCCTTCATACTATGTAAACTGTCATGACTCAGTGTTTAGCGTATCTAGCTATCGTGAATGTGTGGGTGCACATGAGAGTTGAAATGCACGTGATAATAAGGACTGTTGCATTACACGTTTTCACGTAATGTATGTTTGTAATGACTATTCAGGTTCACATAAAATCAACTGTTTTTGATATGGCCATTATAAATCGTTGCACACAGTAGGCCTTCCCTAGCTAGGTAATGTCCTATAAATATTGTTCAGACCACCTTATTCTGTTCATGGGTCTAAACATTGAATATGAAACGACATTTCAATTCAAGGCACATAAGCATATTCAAATTGATGTGGGGTACAGTAGTTACCCAGATATAAAAAGACAGAGCAGTGGTTTTGCTTGTGATGTAACTTTCCCGGCTGCCGGTCATATTTTCCTTTGCTTATTACTTCTATGATGTGTTTTGGGAAATGAGTCATCTTCAACTGCGTTATATTTTGTGTTACGGCATTTATGTGTGATTTCTTCGAGGTTTTGGTGCTGTATTATTATGGTGCCTTCAGATTTTCAACCCGTACGCGGCTTCGATATAATATCGAAAGTGCGATGTAATCTTTGAATGCGTAGCTAACTAACCGCCTCTTTCGCGTCCCGCCAGGAGTTATGTGGCTCGCTGCCGAGGTCATCAGTCCCCTAGAACTTAGAACTACTTAAAACTAACTAACCTAAGGACATCACACACACCCATGCACGAGGCAGGATTCGAACCTGAGACCGTAGCGGTCGCGCAGTTCCAGACTGTAGCGCCTAGAACCGCTCGGTCACCACCGCCGGCATGCCGCACCAATTTAACGGCGATGTGCGTAAACTCTCTCTTAATCGTTGACCACGGATAAGTGGAGCATGGTCGTCCAAGGAGAAGAGCCATCAGTTACGTGGGACATGGACGCTGTGTGCAAGTGACGAAACTGAATCTTATTTGGAGCGGGTCTGTGTTGCACTTCTATCAAGTTCTATGCTGGAGAAGCACGCCCCTCGCATTTGGTGCAAGGAGGCCCTAGAGCTTGGTCTGTTATATGTGTCTGCAGAAATCATGGGCAAAGTGGAACTGTTGAGGCGTATGGACTTGGTTAGTGAGCTCCAACATGTTTAGACTGTATGGGTAGCTATTTGGAGCTACCTGTTGTGCCGTAGGGCTCCTCATACTACGTGCTTTAGTTTGAGTTAACCCAGGTTTTACTTAAAGAATTGAACGGCTGAGATACGTTACATTGTAAAATTTGTTATGTAACTGTCATTTCCGTCTATCAGGCTTGAATATGATTCGTAATTTGTGAATATTATTTCTCCTGCCTTTATGCATCTGATATTGGTACTCAACAGTAATTATAGTGATTGCTGTTTTATGTGAAGCCTTGAGGGCACCGAGCGAGGTGGCGCAGTGGTTAGCACACTGGACTCGCATTCGGGAGGACGACGGTTCAATCCCGTCTCCGGCCATCCTGATTTAGGTTTTCCGTAATTTCCCTAAATTGCTTCAGGCAAATGCCGGGATGGTTCCTTTGAAAGGGCACGGCCGATTTCCTTCCCCATCCTTCCCTCACCCGAGCTTGCGCTCCGTCTCTAATGACCTCGTTGTCGACGGGACGTTAAACACTAATCTACTACTCCTACTACCTTGAGGGCGTTCTTGTTTCAATTTTATATACCTTTACAAAAGTAGTCTGGGTAATATCAATTTAAAATCAAGCTATGTATATTGCTGTCTGTTATTTAGCTGAGAATTTCATTTTACTCGATTATTTATGATTGTACAAATAATATTTCTCTGGCCCATATTTTGCATTTACCTGTTCTGGTTTCCTGTCCTTACAGGGCGTTAACAGAACCGTTAAGACAATATTTTTATGCTTTATTTATATTTTGGGAAAAATGTGTTAATTAGAGTGTTTTTGCCTGTTTTAGTATAACTGAAGTCGTGTGCTTTGTTTAATTTGCTAGTGGAAGAACCACCTGACTGAGATCAAGGTTTAGACTGTCTCAACATTTCTAACTCCAACTTATAATTCAAATATTAAGTATTTATTGACCATTCCTTGCATTTATCCGAGCTTGTTAATTTCATATACTAAAAGAAATTTCTAATAACAGCTTGGAGAAATTTTTATTTAATGAATCGGTCTTTTCTATATAAAGTCTTATGGCTTTTATGGTCTGGCACCTTACCACTTCCAGCTCGTTTTCTAAAGTACGTAAGTTTCTCTTCTAGTCTACTAACGCAGGAACTCATATATATTATTTTAACATTAGAGTGCACACTGTACGTCGAATACAGCAGGCCTAAACTGTGTAAACTATGTGAGTGATGTGTGTATTTCTAGATAAGTGGACGACAACCCAATAGAAACAGCATAATGCAGCATCTCACACACCGAGAAACTCGTGTATAGCCGCTCAACACAAAAAAACACGCACTAAAAATTGGAATCATATCCCGAAACGTTCGTGCAAGAAATTAATGTAAGAAAATCGTGACTGGCATCAGTGACATTTATTTTGTAAATAAACCCACTGTTTCTAAAGTGACAAACTTGCACCAACCGCTGCTAATGGGTAGAATAAAAAGTAGACTGCGGTGGAGAGCTGAATGAAACCAGTCTTTGGACTGATTACAACAACATGCCACCTGGCTGCGAACGTATACGATGTTAGAAAATATGGTGACGTTACCGACATATCACAGAGGGCACGAACTCGAATATATGCGAAGTAGTCTTATTGTTGCATTTAGGTAGATATTTACGGAGAACTTGGACATAGTGGTCGTTGTAAGATGTGAATGCAAGTATGGCACAAATTATTTAACAGTGGAAGATGCATCTGTCATCAAGCAGACGATTGTTTCTCGAAGACTAAGTTTAATTGCAGAAACAGGCGACAAAATCGTGTGTAGCCCGCAAAAAAATCGTTTGCGATGTCGGCCAGTTCTTTCAGAACATGTACACTGAGGAACGATGAGTTGAAGTAATGACACTGTATCCCTTACATGGAGAAAGTAGTGCGCAAACCGATGGCGCTTATGGAGATTTTTACGATAATTGACGAACAGGATGAGTGTATGTCGGAATGAGTAAATATTAGTGATAGTATTAGCTTTGGAGAAGTTAACATGCAAAAGGGATCGACATAGAGGTCGGAGAATGTCCTTTCTTTATCGAGATCAACAAGGTTGCCAAAAGTAAACCTGTCTTTAAAAGACGTGTATATAGTTTTCTTCACGTAGGAGTGAATTTTTGCAACATCGTCGATGCTTAAATTCAAAATAAATATAGAGGAGGAACAGAGATTCATTTTCCAACAAGATGATATCCCAGCAAAATAGGTAGGAATAGTATCGCCTTAGAACTCCGAAGTAAAGCCAAATTTTCAAAACTACTTATTTTTAAAAGTGTTCTAGTCTAGGTTTGGAACGTGACTTCTGTCATGCAGTAGGACTAAGCCCAGTTTTACTGTTTTCTTCACACATCAATACTGTTGTTCAGTACTTTCACAAAAAATGAAGTAGTTGCATTCCCAAAGAAAGTAAGGAACAATCTTCTACCTTATTGTTCACTCAAGAGCATTCGAGTTCGTGTCGGAAGGAGAACGTTCTCATCCTCATGGCGAATTGAACAGCTCAGCGTCTGGCATCACTGGTTTGTTGTCAGAGGTTGTCCAGGGCAAATCGTGAGTGCACGACGCATGCAACACTGCATCTCCGCGGCCGTACAGAAATTTTACATATCAGTGTATCGAGGGTCCACCGCGGATCCTCGCCAAAACGGCACCACTGACAACATGTTAATGGTAGAAGCCGTCATCGGGCATCATAGATTGTAATAGAGAATAGAAGGGACATGATGATTCGCCAAGTCAGTTCAGGACGACAACAACCAACCAGAATTAACCCTCGCTGTGATGAACAGAATCTACCGCACACACATATATCTCCGTTCACTACAGTTCACAGCGGGCGTTTACTTATGGGCCAAAGTATTAGGACCAACTGCTTAGTAGAGTGTTGGTTCACTTTGGTATGCAACAAAGCAGAGGACCGGTTCTGCGTGGCATGGATTCGACAAGTTCTGGGTAGGTTTCAAACGTGTGCGGCACCAGATGTCTAGGCGCAGCTCACTCAGTCCCCATAATTACCGGCCGGTGTTTGGTGAGGGCCGAGTTGACGCATCCCAGACATGTTCTATGGATTCATGCCCGAAGACTTTGACGGCCAAGACATGCACGTGAGTTCGTATTCATGTTCCTTAAATCACTATAGTGCGATTCCGACCTTTTGACGTGGATAGTTATCCTGCTGGAAGATGCCCCTGCCTTCAGGGAAGACATCATATATGAAGCAATACAGGTGGACTGTAATGATGTTCACGTGGTCCACAGCTGTCAAGGTGTCTGCAATTACACCATGGAAGCTCAAGCGAAATTTCCGTCGTGGTATGGTACAGTCCCCACCAGCCTGCGTCTTAGGAGCAGTTTGTTTTTGGAAGTCATTCGCCTGGATGACGGCGTTTCCGGGTATCGTCACTGACCTGGTGTAACAAGAAATGATTTATCCGAACAAGCGACGCTTTTACGTTCATCCACGGTCCACTCTCGATGATCCCGTGCCCATTGCGCTCGTAATGACGACGATGGGGTTGTCTGCCGCGGAGCTCCATGTTCAACAACGTGCCCTGAATGGGATGCTCCGAAACACTTGGGCCTGCATCGGCAATGCACTCTGTCGTCGTATCTTCCCAAGATCACCTCATATCCTATTTTACACTGCAGGCAAGTCGTTGACTTCCATGTTGCAACAACTTGTCAGCTACTCGTGATTTCAACGTTCTTCAGCTATTTTCAGTAGGTGCTCACGACAATAGCACGCGAAAAGCCTAACAGCTTCACCATTTCCGAGTTGCAGGTTGCCAGGAGCCGTGTCATAACAATCTGCCTTTCGATAAAGTCGCTTACGCCAGTGTATTTCCCCGTTTGCGGCCCGTATCGTCTCTGGAATGATTCCGCTTGTACAGATTCTTTATCACGTCACATGCCCGAAACACCACCAATCGAATTCAGTCTCGTGGCGATCGGAGATCAAAAAATTCTGGCTCATAAGTACAGATTACCATGGGAGCATGAAAACCGCTATTGGACCCTCCAAAGCATCTTGGGAAGTCCGCTTGGAGTGGTGTCTCGCTAAACACTTTGGTAGCCGACAGTGGCAGGGCGCACATGCATGTCTTTTAGTAACAGAATACTTTTCAGGTATGGTGGAGCTTTTGTCATCAGGAGAATGTTTATATGGATACCTTTAATACTTCCGCCGTCATCTCTCAGTGCAAATGATAGGGAAACATACACTCCTGGAAATGGAAAAAAGAACACATTGACACCGGTGTGTCAGACCCACCATACTTGCTCCGGACACTGCGAGAGGGCTGTACAAGCAATGATCACACGCACGGCACAGCGGACACACCAGGAACCGCGGTGTTGGCCGTCGAATGGCGCTAGCTGCGCAGCATTTGTGCCCCGCCGCCGCCAGTGTCAGCCAGTTTGCCGTGGCATACGGAGCTCCATCGCAGTCTTTAACACTGGTAGCATGCCGCGACAGCGTGGACGTGAACCGTATGTGCAGTTGACGGACTTTGAGCGAGGGCGTATAGTGGGCATGCGGGAGGCCGGGTGGACGCACCGCCGAATTGCTCAACACGTGGGGCGTGAGGTCTCCACAGTACATCGATGTTGTCGCCAGTGGTCGGCGGAAGGTGCACGTGCCCGTCGACCTGGGACCGGACCGCAGCGACGCACGTATGCACGCCAAGACCGTAGGATCCTACGCAGTGCCGTACGGGACCGCACCGCCACTTCCCAGCGAATTAGGGACACTGTTGCTCCTGGGGTATCGGCGAGGACCATTCGGAACCGTCTCCATGAAGCTGGGCTACGGTCCCGCACACCGTTAGGCCGTCTTCCGCTCACGCCCCAACATCGTGCAGCCTGCCTCCAGTGGTGTCGCGACAGGCGTGAATGGAGGGACGAATGGAGACGTGTCGTCTTCAGCGATGAGAGTCGCTTCTGCCTTGGTGCCAATGATGGTCGTATGCGTGTTTGGCGCCGTTCAGGTGAGCGCCACAATCAGGACTGCATACGACCGAGGCACACAGGGCCAACACCCGCCATCATGGTGTGGGGAGCGATCTCCTACACTGGCCGTACACCACTGGTAATCGTCGAGGGGACACTGAATAGTGCACGGTACATCCAAACCGTCATCGAACCCATCGTTCTACCATTCCTAGACCGGCAAGGGAACTTGCTGTTCCAACACGACAATGCACGTCCGCATGTATCCCGTGCCACCCAACGTGCTCTAGAAGGTGTAAGTCAACTACCTTGGCCAGCAAGATCTCCGGATTTGTCCCCCATTGAGCATGTTTGGGACTGGATGAAGCGTCGTCTCACGCGGTCTGCACGTCCAGCACGAACGCTGGTCCAACTGAGGCGCCAGGTGGAAATGGCATGGCAAGCCGTTCCACAGGACTACATCCAGCATCTCTACGATCGTCTCCATGGGAGAATAGCAGCCTGCATTGCTGCGAAAGGTGGATATACACTGTACTAGTGCCGACATTGTGCATGCTCTGTTGCCTGTGTCTATGTGCCTGTGGTTCTGTTAGTGTGATCATGTGATGTATCTGACCCCAGGAATGTGTCAATAAAGTTTCCCCTTCCTGGGACAATGAATTCACGGTGTTCTTATTTCAATTTCCAGGAGTGTATTATCTGATCATGTGTTCCCAGTTCTTCCCTCGCAGCACTCCACAATCGATGGCTTAAGCCAACACTTTTTAATTATGTCTGAATCTTATGTAGAACACTGTACTTGATCGCCCCTACAAGTCAGCTGAGCTCCATGATTTGAGCACTTCGAGTGTGATATGCTTGCTCCGACAAAGATTCCGCACTATGGGCGGCTGTTGAAAAGTCAGGGATTAGGATGACGTACCATAGCTTTCTTTTGGTGTCTTTCCTCTGTTATTAGGCCGACGACGGATGCTACGCGCTATTACTTAGGCGTCCCTAATGAAGTTGGTCTTTGGTGTAATGAATATGGCAGTAGCTTTTGGAAGAAGAAACGATCAGGGTTGAACGTCCAATCGTGAAGTCATTAGAGACAGAGCACAAGTTCGAATGAGGACACGGCCAGTTTCCTGCCTGATCTGATAAGGGGGAATTTACATCAAGTTACGAGGCCTGTTCAGAAAGTAAGCTCCGATTGATTGCCAAATTGAAACCACAGTGAACATCAGAAATGTTTTACTTGTAACAATTAGCTACACCTTTCAGCTACTTCTCTACGTAGTCGCCATTCTGACTTAGACTTTTGTCATAGCGTTGTACCAACTTTTCAATAGCCTCATCATAGAAGGCAGCCGCCAGTGCTTTCCGCCAATTCTCCACGCTGTCCTACACCTCGTTGTCTGTGTCAAAATGTTGTCTTCAAAGACAGCGGTTCATGTGACCAGAGATGAAACTCAGGGGGAGACAATTGCGGACTGTATTGTGGGTAATCTCACATTTCCATTTGAAAACGATGCAGGAGCATCGTCATTGCCCCTGCAGAATGCGGCTGAGAATTGTCTTGAAGAAGAAACAGCACGACAGTTATGTAATGTTAGCTGCATAGCTTCAGGCGAAATTTCTCACCAGGCCCTCGTACTTGGCGGCGGACACTATTTTCTAGACATCTTTACGCACTCACTGCGAGCTCAGAAATGAGAAGAGCGACGTGATGCTAACTGGGGTTATACTAGAGACACTACCCAACACATCTGTGCAAAGCTTTATCGGATTTTCATAGTCGTTTCCATTTTGCGACCGATCGGAGCTTACTTTCTGAACGCCCCTCGTATTTAGGGAATCTACAGAAACCTGGATGGCTGGGCGAAAATTTGATGTGCAGTCCCGTAAAATGCGAGTCCAGTGTGTTACAACTAAACTGCCTCATTTGCTAGTAGAACTGGAGAAATTTACACTTGTGCAGAAAAGAATGTTACTGTCACAAGGCACACCCTCCATCTCATCCAGCTCTTTGACTTGCAAGCTGCAAATGTAGATGTACTCGTAGATATATACGAAACTAAATCACTCCCAAAAATCTAACTTTTAAACAAAGATTCAGATTTTACTTAAAGTATGTTCACTCTCGTTCTTCAAAGCCGGAAAAGAAGAAAAAAAAAAGAAAACTAATGTTTGAGTGTAAATCTTGTAGCTTATTTGTACATGTGTCCTTTCCTTGTCTGAAAGCTGACACTGCTCGTCTTTTATTTGGCAGACCTCATTATGTAGTATCAGTCCACACGGTCGGTATGAGCCCTGGAAGAGGCGACAGACAAAAGCTGCGTTCCACATCAATAGTTGATCGCTTGTTCTGCGGTACGCATTGTACCTACGGATATCATTCAACGATACAAGTTAACAGATGTATGTGCCAGACTGGGCAGAAACATTGCGCTCGATGTCTGAGTCAATGACACTTACTTGCTGAGTGATAAATCTGACATCGCACCTTTGCGTTCTCATTTCGTTCCTGAGAGTAAGATCACTGTATGAGGCCAGTATTGAGTTTAGCGGCGAACTACCATCACAAAAAGCTAATGTTCTACTCGGATAACTTTAGTATCCTCAGAGCAATATCAGTATTCTCTGAATATGGCATAAGTTTCAGTACTAGATTACTGTAATTATAATAATTACATAATCCCGCATCTTCGTGATAATATATATTTTAACTTCACTGTTGGAAATTAAAAAAAAAAGGGCGCAAAATGAAAATCTCTGTCAGTGCCGTATGGTAGGTCAAATACAGCGGTTCAGCGTCCGCCCCCAGTAGCTGAGTGGTCAGCGCGACAGACGGTCACTCCTAATGGCCAGGGTTCGATTCCCGGCTGGGTCGGAGATTTTCTCCGCTCAGGGACTGGGTGTTGTGTTGTCCTAATTGTCATGATTTCATTCCCATCAACGCGCAAATCGCCGAAGTGGCGTCACATCGCAAGACTTGCATCCGGCAAACGTTCTACCCGACGGGAGCGGTTCAGTAAATGCTCTCAAACTATCAGGAAAAAATGAATCACAATAAAATTATTAGATATAGAAGTCGAAGTTGAGGGTGAAGGAAAAACTGTGGGTATTTAGATGGTAGGCAAGCAAACCTATCGTTAAACGAAACTAAATAGTGCCGGCCGGGGTGGCCGACCGGTTCTAGGCGCTTCAGTCCGGAACCGCGCGACTGCTACGGTCGCAGGTTCGAATCCTGCCTCGGGCATGGATGTGTGTGATGTCCTTAGGTTAGTTAGGTTTAAGTAGTTCTAAGTTCTAGGGGACTGATGACCTCAGATGTTAAGTCCCATAGTGCTCAGAGCCATTTTAAAGAAAAAAGAGCCAATAAAGGAAACGATATCTAACTTTAATCGGATAACCGTATGAGAGAAGAAGAAAGTCCTAAGGATTACTATCCTGTGTTGTGGCTCACTAGAAATTCGCCTACTTTAATGAAGAGCCGCAACTATTGTCGGGTTGTGGACGTTATGGGGAATACAGGGACTGGAAGTGAGGGCACAACGAGCACCGATCGCCAGTCTGTCTACCCGTCGACCGCGCCAGCCCATTAGTGGATTACTGTAAACACAATCATTGTAAATTAATCCCCAGCTGCGGTATCAACTTTGGCCATATCATGCAGAGCAGCTCAGCCGGTGATGTAGAGCGTTCAGCGCTTGCAGTGTTAATATCGACGGACTGGGATATTAACGGCGCAACTGACATGTCTCTGTGACACAATGTAAACGACACGGATCATGTGCCAGTCAGTGTGGCCCATTTGTAAGCTTGGCGTCGAAGGCCGAAAAGCTGCTGATTACCAAGCCCGTCACACCCATTCCTTTTTAACTACTTAATTAAAGAGGTTTGCTACTGCGGCGAAAGCAGAACCGTGCAAAATATAGGACCAAAGTCTGAAAAAATGACACTAAATTAGAGAAACGGCGTCAGATATTCAGACATTTGTTCTGGCTTCTTACAGTGCATATTATTGAGGAACAGCTATTAACTCTCTGCAAAGCGTGAAATAATAAAGTAGCAACAGTAAATTTGCTTAGAGCTCAACGTATATAGAAAAAAATTAAAATTAATGTCAGTGTCACAATGTACCCCTAAAAAAAAAACTATTCTTTCATTTGTAATTCATTATGTTACTCTGTGAGATTTTCTATGTATTTTTTACTTGAGAAAAAGTCTCTTATGCTTTTCATTTGTCCCCGAACTCTTGAGGTTGTTCTTGGCGCCCAGAACTCTGTGTTACCTTTTGTACCACCATGTGTATTTCTTAGTTTGAATAACATATACGAGTGGTATGCAAAAGAAAAGGTACGAAACAACACCGTGAGTGTAATTAAAGTATTTATCCAAAAATAAACACGAGGGGCCTGAGCACAACTATCCCAGTGTTTGACGTGTCGAAGGATTCCCTGTTCCCAGACGTCCTGCGGCTGTGACAGGAGCAAGTCTTCCACTGTGTCCTTCAGTTCGTTGTACGAGTTGAAGTGCTTCCATCTGAAGTGTTTTTAAGCGTATCAAACACATAGGAGTCGCAGGGCGACCTGTCTGGGGAGCATGGCGGATGCTGAATTTTGCCATTACACTTTGTTTTACCTTGGAGACGTGGGAACGCGAGTTATCGTGGAGCAGAATCACTCCCTCCATGAGTAGGCGAGCCCGTTTGCTCCTCATGTGTTTGTTTAGGCTTCGGAATGTCTGACTATCCATGTCACTGTTAATGATATTTCCGTGCTCGAGGAATTCGCTGGGTATCGGACGTTGGACGTCAAAAAGGACAGTGGGCATCACGTTCCTGCTCAAGGCACAGCTTAGATTTTTTTTTTTTTTTTAAAGCTGGAGATGACGATGCATGCTTCCGTTTCATGCTGTCGCTAGATGTCTCACTGCATATCACACAGCGGCATATGCTAATTTCAACTGGTTTGGTTATTACGACGTTTCCTACTTTTTCATTTTAACACCACTTATATGTTTTCCGTTTCCAGAAGCTCAACTCAGTCTTCATAATATAGCTGTTTCAAGATAAGGATGTAACTTTCCTTGTATTTTGATGTTGTATTAGCATATCTGTTGTATGCAGTGTCACTGATTTTACAATTAAATGAAGAACTCTCTCCCCCACCCCCCCCCCCCCCGCTCTCTCACTCTCTTTGTGTGTGTGTGTGTGTGTGTGTGTGTGTGTGTGTGTGTGTGTGTGCGTGTCGAAAAAATATATATTGTGTTTGAGTACTACAAGGTGTCCCATTACATGTCATGTTCGAAGTAGAATACAGTGCCCGGTATACCAGAATTAGTCAAAATAACTAATTAATGATTTTCAGTCAGTGACCTCAGTTAGTTTGATACAGTTTAAATTAAGGCGTTTCCTGCCCAGTCGGAGCGACGTTATAAAAATGTACATGTATTATTTCCCCCGAGTCAGTCACTCTGCGATCTACTTACCAGAAGCGTAGTTGGGGTGAAATAAGAAATTAAGTAATTTGTTTCTGTTCAAATCAGTCTATTGAAAGATGTACGTTTATCTGAGTAGAGTTTTCGTTAGAGTTTATCCTATCAACTAGTTAGGTTCTTTTATCATTTTTATGCACTGACGTGCCAAAAAGCTGGTACACCTGCCTGATATCGTGTAGGGCCCCCGTGAGCACGCGAAGTGCCGCAGCACGACGCGGCATGGGCTCGACTAAAGTCTGAAGTAGTTCTGGGGGGAACTGACACCATGAGTCCTGCAGGGCTGTCCATAAATCCGTAAGAGTGTGAGAGGGTGGAAATATCGTCTGAACAGCACGCTGCAAGGCATCCAGATACGGTTATGTAATGTTCATGTCTGAGGTGTTTGGTGGTCACCGGAAGTGATTAAACTCGGAAGAGTGTTCCTGGAGCTACTCTGTAGCAGTTACGGACGTGTGGGGTGTCGCATTCTCCTTCTGGACTATCCCAAGTTCATCGGAATGCACAATGAGTGGATGCAGGTAATCAGACAGGATGCTTACGTAGATGTCACCTGTCAGAGTCGTATCTAGACGTATCAGGAGTCCCATGTCACTCCAACTGCACACAGCCCACTCCATTATAGAGCCTCCACCAGCTTTAACCGTCCCCTGCTGAGATGCAGGGTCCATGGATTCATGATGATGTCTCCAAACCCGTACACGTCCATCCGCACGATACAATTTGAAACGAGACTCGTCCGACCAGGTAACATGTTTCCTGTCATCCACAGTCCACTGTTGGTGTTGACGGGCCTAGGTGAGGCGTACGTGTTGGTGTCTGGCAGTGATCAAGGGTACACGAGTCGGCCTTCGGTTCCGAAAGTCCATATCGGTGATGTTTTGTTGAATGCTTCGCACGCTGACACTTATTAATGGCCCGTCATTGACAACTGCAGCAGTTTGCGGAAGCGTTGCACTTGTGTCACGTTGAACGACTCTGTTCAGTCGTCGTTCGTCCCGTTGTTGTAGGATCTCCTTCAGGCCGCAGCGTTGTCGGACATTTGATGTTTTACCGGATTTCTGGTATTGCCGGTACACTCGTAAAGTAGTCGGACGGGAAAATACCCACTTTATCGCTACCTCGGAGATGCTGTGTCCCATTGCTCGTGCGCCGACTATAACACCACGATGAAACATCCTTTCTACTGTTCCCATTAAGGCACCCCCCCCCCCACCCCCAACGCTATTAACTTTGTCTGCTAAGTTAATATCAAGTCTTCAATTCGTACGAGGCCCTAGCATTTAAGACATTTTTTGGTATGCAATTCAAATTTCCTTCTTGTAGAAGTGATTCTTAATAAATCCGCAGGTTTGAATTCAGTCTTTCACTTCACGTTCTCCAGATTACTATCAGATACATCAGGTAACAGAGTTACAAACATATGAGGTACGACTAAACATCTCGTTTGCCTCTCTAAGGCCATATTGTGCTGATTATTTCCATTGCGTTAGATCAAAGGGCAGAAATTCCTCCTATGTTGATTAACCACAATGTGGCCATTGCACGTATGGGGTACGACACAATCATGAGTGGATGTGTTAAACAAACAATACCGTACGGTACAGTCATCAGAGGATCAAAACCAACTGGAACAGGATTGAGACAAAATATCTGTATGGTGCGAAAAGTGGCAATAGCATCTGAGTAAGGAAGAATGTGATATCATCCATACGAGTACTAAAAGAAATCCATTAAATTTTGGTTATACGATAAACCACACAAATTTAAAGGCTGCAAATTAGACTAAATATCTAGGAATTACAATTATGAATAACTTACATTGAAAAGATTACACAGATAACGTTGTGGGGAAGGCAAACCAAAGCCTACGTTTTATTGGCAGAGCACTTAGAGGATGCAGTAGGTCTGCTAAAGAGACCGTCTAACGCTTATGCGTCCTCTGCAAGTCTGCTACCGTTCGGTATTTGATGCTTGCCAGGTAGGATTGGCGGAGGACATCGAAAAAGTCCAAAGAAAAGCAATTCGTTACACATTACCGTAAAACAGGGAGAGAATGTTACGGATACGATAAGCGAGTTAGGATGGCTATCATTATAACAAAGGCGTTTTTCGTCACGGAGAGATATTTTCACGAAATTTCTATCAGAAAAATACTTTATTTCGCTAACCTACACAGAGAGGAAAGATCATGGTATCAAAATGAGAGAAATCAGAACTCGGACAGAAAGGTGTAAGTGTTCATTTTTCCCATGCGCTGTTGGAAAGTGGAACGATAGAGAAATAGTCTGACGGTGGTTCGAAGAACTTCGAACCCTCTGCCGGGCACTTAACTATGAACTGCAGAATAATCTTGTAGATGGAGCTTATATTTGCAGATGGAGGATCGTGTTGTTGAATTATAAGGAAGGTCAGCGTTGGCCGTAATTTTGATGATTTATTAACAGCAAAATCGATTTTAGATCACATAATGATCATCTTCAGTGCTGGAAGTTAAAATTTTCACATGGCGATCAATGAATCTTACAAGCTTTAATTTGTACGCTAAAGGTATGATCTTGCTAACAGTTGGTTTATACTCAGGTATATTTGTGGTCTTTTGTTTCTTATTCACTGGTCGCTATGTGAAAATTTGTAACTTCCAGCACTGAAGATGATCATTATGTGATCGAAAATCGATTTCGCTGCTAATAAATCATCAAAATTACGGCCAACGCTGACCTTCTTTCTAATTTTACTTATTATGTGATAGTTGTGGGCACAGAACTCTATGGAATCGCCAATCGTTGTTGTTGGTAAGCCGACTGAGTGTAGAGGGATCCATCGTTCTACCGGCTGCCGCAGCTTTCTTCCTTCCCAGGTCATGACGCGCTGGGTTCCTACGTCTTGATGTTGATAGGAAACAGTCCGTTTATAGTTGTTGTTGACTTGCTCGCGTGATTGGTGACATTTATCGCATTTTTAAAGGCTGCGTCTAACACTATGATATCAGAGTTCATGGAGATTTCTTTATCGTTTAGATTTTCCTTGTTTTTCCCCTCCATTTTGGTCCCATAAATAAATTAGAAATTGTAGTTTCTCTGTGTGTCGCTAATGGAAGATTGCGTGTGGCTGATTCCTAGCATGCAATGATTGGTTTAAAGTTTGCTGCTCTGACTGTTGTTTCGTTAAAATGATTCGGCGCGGCTTTGCTGATCAGGCTGAGCGTTCGCTTACTAGTATGACAAACAGCTGCGATCGGTCGCCACGAAATCCACTGCATCATAGTGTCAAGCCCACTGCACGAGCCGCGGACTTACGGTGGTAAGAAAACACGCGCTGTGTCGCACCGGTACTGCGGAAATTTATCAGTGAGCAGCCTCTATCAGCGCCGTACAGTCCTTTGCTGTCTTCGCACTGGGATGTCAGCCTCCCTAGCTGAGTGGTCGAGGACAGGCTTTGGATTATCTCTTTCACAACGGTCCACATACGATCCTCAACTTCTGTTATCGGTTTGTGATAGCGCACAATATGCTACTCCGGTCGCTTCATTACCGACGACCCCTTCCAGGAAATCTCCACAACTTCTTCCTTGAATCCCATCCCCCCTCCTCCTCCCCCCCCCCCCTCCCACCGACAGCTGAGGCGTGCCCCGTCTCTCCATCTCATGACTCATCTGTGATCATCTTCCACGGTAGGATGCACCGACACGTACAGGCCAATGAAAGGAGATATAAGACAAAAAAGTGTAAGTAGGCTGTTTAGGTTTTTATGTTGGTAACGCCACGTAGCGCTCTGTACGAAAATCACTGACCGCGCTGTGTGCAGTCTGTGTCTGGTTGATATTGTTGGAATATTCAGTATTGTAGTGATGGGCAGTTGGTTGTGAACAGTGCATAGCGTTGCGCAGTTGGAGGTGAAATGGCAGCAGTGATGGATGTGGGGAGAGAGATGGCAGAATTTTGAGAGCGAATGATCTGGACGTGTGTCCGTCAGAAAAAGGAAATTTATACGACTGGATGTCGTGAACTGATATATATATATATATATATATATATATATATATATATATATATATATATATATATATATATATATATATATATATATATATAATGAATTTTACCACTATTAAGGTAAATACATTGTTCGTTCTCTATCAAAATATTTCATTTTCTAACTATGCCTATAAAAAAAATGGTGTGTCAGTTTAGTGATGATCAGAATAAGTAAAGAGAGAAATGTCTGTGTAGGTTCAGTTTTGCTCAGCTGTTTGAAAATCAAACAACGTAAGAGGTTTATCAGCACAGTCATTTATAATTTTTTTAAGGGGACGTTACAAAAGCTGTTTCATTGTTATTCGGATCTCCTGTCACTCATTCCTATCGTCCTTAAGGATCGGCGTTCGAATGATCGTACAGTTTAATTATCGTAGTTTCCTCAGATGGGGTGGAGGTGCAGGTGTAGTTAGGATGACAACATCTGAAAATGGATCTGTCAATTTTTATTTGGTAGGGTCACAAGTGGCGGTGCCCAGTAGGGCAGTCCTGTGTTTTGTTTCTTTTTCCAAGGTACTTAACGTGCCAATATTCCCATTTAAAGAAAAGAAAGTTAGACTAGGCAACGCCGTGGGGAATAGTCGCGTTCACGTGAAACTATTTTTTACAGTTAAAGCATCAAATTGTATCAAGTTTACACCTCCACAATGCAGTACCTTGTGTATTTCTTTCTGTTACTGTTACATTTATTTCAACATTAAGACATAAAATGAACTTCTTACAGACATAAACGACCAATGCGTTTCGTCCATGATACAGATAAAGCCCCCTCCCCCCCTTCCCCAAAAAAAGGTCAGAGCGGCTGATTGCCTTGTAGGGTACCGGGTTCGACTCCCGGCCATGTCGGAGATTTTATCCACTAGGGGACGGGTGTGGTGTTGCCCTCACCATCATTTCATCGTCATCGACCCGCAGGTCGCTGACGTGGCGTCAACAAAAGGGTTAGCACTAGGCGGCCGAACAACACCGAATGGGATTTCCTGGGCAATAATGCCATTCGATCATTTCATTTCGCTTTAGGATTTAGGACGCTTCCTGTTACATAATCTTCTTGATTGTAGCCCAGTGCAGATGGAATCTTCATGTGGTCGATGGGCGCCGTTGCGTACTGTGGCCTGTACTTATCGAACAAGGCAGCCGTGCGGCAGGCCGCGTTGTTTTGTTGGAGGTTGGAGTGTGGAGTGAGGAGTGGGCCCTGTTGAGCTGCCGCGCCAGTCGGGTCGGCAGGACGGCTCGCGTGCCGGCGTGCCGTTTGCTGCGGATGGGCTGCTTGCTAGGAGTCCTTATGTATCAATTATACCGGCGCGGCTCGCCAAGGAAACGCGTACGTGCAGACAACTCCACCTGTTACGCAAGCTCACCGAAGAGGAGACGCGGAAGTGTGCCACGGAATGGATATCAACTAGTTCCAAGTTTATATAGACTTTATATTTATGACATGCCTGTACGTATTCCCCTCGCATGACCGTCGACAGAGGTAAAGTCAATTTACGCTAGCGTTTGTGGAATATCTCAGTGACATGAAGATGGTGGCTTAAGAAATACGCCGGTCCCACGATGGAATTTCTGACGGGTCGCCCTTCATCCAGCAAATGTTCTGCAGTCACCATAGCTGCTCTCCAACTCCCACCGTCCTACTAAACTGTCTCGTGACCGCAGAAAGTAAATTAAAGGTTGGTAACTAGCACGTGTCTCTACTGCTCTATCTTCCTCAAACCCTTGGAATAAGACAGTCGTATGTATGAGAGTGCTTCCCGTCTTTGTCGCTGAGGGACAACAAAGGACGACGTCGAACTAAAATCCATTGGATTCTTACGACAATCACGACGTCGATGGGGTCATTCGAGAGAGAGAGAGAGAGAGAGAGAGAGAGACAGAGAGAATGAGAGAGATGGATAGACAGGGAGGGAGGAGGGGAGGGGAGGGGAGGAAGAGAGAATGCTGGGGTTGGTTGGAAGGAATGCATATGAGGAATGGGAGTGTGATTTGATGTGTTTTGTATCATGATTTGGGTTCAGTTGTAGCTATGTCGTTGAAGGAAGTATACTCGAACTTTGACCAGAAGTCTTGTTCCTCCTGCCACCGAACTTCACTGATTCCCACTATATCTAACTTTAACCTATCCATTTCCCTTTTTAAATTTTCTAACCTACCTGCCCGATTAAGGGATCTGACATTCCACGCTCCGATCCGTAGAACGCCAGTTTTCTTTCTCCTGATAATGACATCCTCTTGAGTAGTCCCCGCCCGGAGATCCGAATGGGGGACTATTTTACCTCCGGAATATTTTACCCAAGAGGACGCCATCATCATTTAATCATACAGTAAAGCTGCATGCCCTCGGGAAAAGTTACGACCGTAGTTTCCCCTTGCTTTCAGCCCTTCGCAGTACCAGCACAGCAAGGCCGTTTTGGTTATTGTTACAAGGCCAGATCAGTCAATCATCCAGACTGTTGCCCTTGCAACTACTGAAAAGGCTGCTGCCCCTCTTCAGGAACCACACGTTTGTCTGGCCTCTCAGCTGATACCTCTCCGTTGTGGCTGCACCTACGGTACGACTATCTGTATCGCTGAGGCATGCCACCAACGGCAAGGTCCATGGTTCATGGGGGGGGGGGGGGGGGGGGTTGATGGTAGTCTGCAGATGACGAAGAAATTGAAGAAATGTATGATGAAATAAAAGAAATTATTCAGATAGTGAAGGGAGACGAAAATTTAATAGTCATGGGTGACTGGAATTCGAGTGTAGGAAAAGGGAGAGAAGGAAACGTAGTAGGTGAATATGGATTGGGGCTAAGAAATGAAAGAGGAAGCCGCCTGGTAGAATTTTGCACAGAGCACAACATAATCATATCTAACACTTGGTTTAAGAATCATGATAGAAGGTTGTATACATGGAAGAACCCTGGAGATACTAAAAGGTATCAGATAGATTATATAATGGTAAGACAGAGATTTAGGAACCAGGTTTTAAATTGTAAGACATTTCCAGGGGCAGATGTGGACTCTGACCACAATCTGTTGGTTATGACCTGTAGATTAAAACTGAAGAAACTGCAAAAAAGGTGGGAATTTAAGGAGATGGGACCTGGATAAACTGAAAGAACCAGAGGTTGTACAGAGTTTCAGGGAGAGCATAAGGGAACAGTTGACAGGAATGGGGGAAAGAAATACAGTAGAAGAAGAATGGGTAGCTTTGAGGGATGAAATAGTGAAGGCAGCAGAGGATCAAGTAGGTAAAAAGACGAGGTCTAGTAGAAATCCTTGGGTAACAGAAGAAATACTGAATTTAACTGATGAAAGGAGAAAATATAAAAATGCAGTAAATGAAGCAGGCAAAAAGGAATACAAACGTCTCAAAAATGAGATCGACAGGAAGTGCAAAATGGCTAAGCAGGGATGGCTAGAGGACAAATGTAAGGATGTGGAGGCTTATCTCACTAGGGGTAAGATAGATACTGCCTACAGGAAAATTAAAGAGACCTTTGGAGACAAGAGAACCACTTGTTTGAATATCAAGAGCTCAGATGGAAACCCAGTTCTAAGCAAAGAAGGGAAAGCAGAAAGGTGGAAGGAGTATACAGAGGGCGATGTACTTGAGGACAATATTATGGAAATGGAAGAGGATGTAGATGAAGATTAAATGGGAGATAAGATACTGCGTGAAGAGTTTGACAGAGCACTGAAAGACCTGAGTCGAAACAAGGCCCCCGGAGTAGACAACATTCCATTAGAACTACTGACGGCCTTGGGAGAGCCAGTCCTGACAAAACTCTACCATCTGGTGAGCAAGATGTATGAGACAGGCGAAATACCCTCAGACTTCAAGAAGAATATAATTATTCCAATCTCAAACAAAGCAGGTGTTGACAGATGTGAAAATTACCGAACTATCAGTTTAATAAGCCACAGCTGCAAAATACTAACACGAATTCTTTACAGACGAATGGAAAAACTGTTAGAAGCGGACCTCGGGGAAGATCAGTTTGGATTCCGTAGAAATGTTGGAACACGTGAGGCAATACTAACCTTACGACTTATCTTAGAAGAAAGATTAAGAAAAGGCAAACCTACGTTTCTAGCATTTGTAGACTTAGAGAAAGCTTTTGACAATGTTAACTGGAATACTCTCTTTCAAATTCTGAAGGTGGCAGGGGTAAAATACAGGGAGCGAAAGGCTATTTACAATTTGTACAGAAACCAGATGGCAGTTATAAGAGTCGAGGGGCATGAAAGGGAAGCAGTGGTTGGGAAAGGAGTGAGACAGGGTTGTAGCCTCTCCCCGATGTTATTCAATCTGTATATTGAGCAAGCAGTAAAGGAAACAAAAGAAAAATTCGGAGTAGGTATTAAAATTCATGGAGAAGAAGTAAAAACTTTGAGGTTCGCTGATGACATTCTAATTCTGTCAGAGACAGCAAAGGACTTGGAAGAGCTGTTGAACGGAATGGACAGTGTCTTGAAAGGAGGATATAAGATGAACATCAACAAAAGCAAAACGAGGATAATGGAATGTAGTCGAATTAAGTCGGGTGATGTTGAGGGTATTAGATTAGGAAATGAGACACTTAAAGTAGTAAAGGAGTTTTGCTATTTGGGGAGCAAAATAACTTATGATGGTCGAAGTAGAGAGAATATAAAATGTAGACTGGCAATGGCAAGGAAAGCGTTTCTGAAGAAGAGGAATTTGTTGACATCGAGCATAGATTTAAGTGTCAGGAAGTCATTTCTGAAAATATTTGTATGGAGCGTAGCTATGAATGGAAGTGAAACATGGACGATAAATAGTTTGGAGAAGGAGAGAATAGATGCTTTCGAAATGTGGTGCTACAGATGAATGCTGAAGATTAGATGGGTAGATCACATAACTAATGAGGAAGTATTGAATAGGATTGGGGAGAAGAGAAGTTTGTGGCACAACTTGACCAGAAGAAGGGATCGGTTGGTAGGACATGTTCTGAGGCATCAAGGGATCACCAATTTAGTATTGGAGGACAGCGTGGAGGGTAAAAATCGTAGGGGGAGACCAAGAGGTGAATACACTAAGAAGGTTCAGAAGGATGTAGGTTGCAGTAGGTACTGGGAGATGAAGAAGCTTGCACAGGATAGAGTAGCATGGAGAGCTGCATCAAACCAGTCTCAGGACTGAAGACCACAACAACAACAATAATACCATCAAACAAAATACGGTGTTGATTAATGTTAGCACTGAAAGTTTTTTATATTGTTTTACTGTTTCCAGTCACCTGTTAATACAGCAGTGAATTATTTGAGCATTATTGGCAATGTGGAGTTCAATAATTACCGATTTTTAACTTCAGAAACTAGAAATTCGGTAAGACAGGAACATACATGGAAATAAGGACCGCGCGGGATTAGCCGAGCGGTCTAGGGCGCTGCAGTCATGGACCGTGTGGCTGGTCCCGGCGGAGGTTCGAGTCCTGCGTCGGGCATGGGTGTGTGTGTTTGTCCGTAGGATAATTTAGGTTACGTAGTGTGTAAGCTTAGGGACTGATGCCCTTAGCAGTTAAGTCCCATAAGATTTCACACACATTTGAACATGGAAATAAAGGGGTATTTGGTTAGTTGGTGATGTGTGTTGATGTCACCAACCTTTACAACCTTCATTAGCCTTTAATATTATTGCTTTCCTTGTCCTTCGTCCAAGTTTGCGGACGTTCCGACGGTCCTTTCAGATCCATCTCTGCAATTTCTGTTTCTGGAGCCACTTCAGGTATCTCAAAATCATCCCATCAGAACCAGAGCATTAACCATAACGATCTCATCCATAGTAATAACACACCAAAATATTTCGATCCAACCCTTGGCAGGAAGTGCAAAATGGCTAAGCAGGGATGGCTAGAGGACAAATGTAAGGATGTAGAGGCTTGCCTCACTAGGGGTAAGATAGATACTGCCTACAGGAAAATTAAAGAGACCTTTGGAGAGAAGAGAACCACTTGTATGAATATCAAGAGCTCAGATGGCAACCCAGTTCTAAGTAAAGAAGGGAAGGCAGAAAGGTGGAAGGAGTATATAGAGGGTTTATACAAGGGCAATATACTTGAGGACAATATTATGGGAATGGAAGAGGATGTAGATGAAGACTAAATGGGAGATAAGATACTGCGTGAAGAGTTTGACAGAGCACTGAAAGATCTGAGTCGAAACAAGGCCCCGGGAGTAGACAACATTCCATTAGAACTACTGATGGCCTTGGGAGAGCCAGTCATGTCAAAACTCCACCATCTGGTGAGCAAGATGTATGAGACAGGCGAAATACCCTCAGACTTCAAGAAGAATATAATAATTCCAATCCCAAAGGAAGCAGGTGTTGACAGATGTGAAATTTACCGAACTATCAGTTTAATAAGCCACAGCTGCAAAATACTAACACGAATTCTTTACAGACGAATGGAAAAACTGTTAGAAGCGGACCTCGGGGAAGATCAGTTTGGATTCCGTAGAAATGTTGGAACACGTGAGGCAATACTAACCTTACGACTTATCTTAGAAGAAAGATTAAGAAAAGGCAAACCTACGTTTCTAGCATTTGTAGACTTAGAGAAAGCTTTTGACAATGTTAACTGGAATACTCTCTCTCAAATTCTGAAGGTGGCAGGGGTAAAATACAGGGAGCGAAAGGCTATTTACAATTTGTACAGAAACCAGATGGCAGTTATAAGAGTCGAGGGGCATGAAAGGGAAGCAGTGGTTGGGAAAGGAGTGAGACAGGGTTGTAGCCTCCCCCGATGTTATTCAATCTGTATATTGAGCAAGCAGTAAAGGAAACAAAAGAAAAATTCGGAGTAGGTATTAAAATTCATGGAGAAGAAGTAAAAACTTTGAGGTTCGCTGATGACATTCTAATTCTGTCAGAGACAGCAAAGGACTTGGAAGAGCTGTTGAACGGAATGGACAGTGTCTTGAAAGGAGGATATAAGATGAACATCAACAAAAGCAAAACGAGGATAATGGAATGTAGTCAAATTAAATCGGGTGATGCTGAGGGAATTAGATTAGGAAATGAGACACTTAAAGTTGTAAAGGGGTTTTGCTATTTAGGGAGTAAAATAACTGATGATGGTCGAAGTAGAGAGGATATAAAATGTAGACTGGCAATGGCAAGGAAATCGTTTCTGAAGATGAAAAATTTGTTAACATCGAGTATAGGTTTAAGTGTCAGGGAGTCGTTTCTGAAAGTATTTGTATGGATTGTAGCCATGAATGGAAGTGAAACATGGACGATAACTAGTTTGGACAAGAAGAGAATAGAAGGTTTCGAAATGTGGTGCTACAGAAGAATGCTGAAGATAAGGTGGGTAGATCACGTAATTAATGAGGAGGTATTGAATAGGACTGGGGAGAAAAGTAGTTTGTGGCACAACTTGACTAGAAGAAGGGATCGGTTGGTAGGACATGTTTTGAGGCATCAAGGAATTACAAATTTAGAATTGGAAGGCAGTGTGGAGGGTAAAAATCGTAGAGGGAGACCAAGAGATGAATACACTAAGCAGATTCAGAAGGATGTAGGTTGCAGTAAGTACTGGGAGATGAAGAAGCTTACACAGGATAGAGTAGCATGGAGAGCTGCATCAAACCAGTCTCAGGACTGAAGACCACAACAACAACCACCTTGGCCACAAAATAATCTGGCAATATACTAATCATCCAACAAAAAGCCCACAACAGACTAAAATTACTAACAGGTTTACACATGCGGATTACATCGTACCCATCATCCTTTTACACGTACAAAAGCCATATTTGGTTAATCCTCACCTTCACCAACATAGCTCGGCTCTCCGCACATCCACACTTTTGACGTTTACGAACATCCCACCCTCGGACACGAATACCAGATTTCTATTTCTAGACTTCGCTGTTCTGAACTTCAAACGTCGTACAAATGTGCGTCCATTCCATTGAACGGGGCAGCATTTCTCTCACTGTGGACCTATATCTCCAAGGCAGGTATGTTTGTCTTACGTACTTGTTCTTTTTCACTTTGTCGTCATTCCACCGTACTATGCCGTGTTTAAATGAATACAATGAATACTGTTCCTTGAAAATACATGGAGGAAGTATGTGAACAGTGTGAAACTTACAGATAACTTCGTATCAGCAAACGGCTTTTTACATATTAGAAATATAAAGAGATTGGGTGTGCCATGGGTATACAGCATCCTATAAATATCTGTGTTAACTGAAACACTGTACAAAACCTTTGGATTTTGTGTACCATATTCTGTAGGAGTAAATATTCAATGAGAGATGATTCAATGAGAGACCACTATGCCTCATCAATGCCTAAGATCACTGTGTGTCTATGATATGGTGTTTGACTGAAGGTGCTGAAGGGTCAAAACCCATACGAATACTGAAGAAGTCTCCTTAATCGTGAAATTCCTGGTGGACTGGAAAATAACGCTACTTAAGTATTGTGTTTGCATAAAAATTACTCAAGGAGAACATAATGAATCGCGAATCCAGCAGTGTAGGGAGAAAGGTTACTTCAACTCAACATAAAAGATAACCTCCTCCAAGGGTAAACGATGGATCACAGAACTTTTGTGTAAGTAGCCAAAACACTGCCATGCTGCAGTATGTTTACTACGTGTTCGACCGTTCGCCGAGATGCACCAAGCTGTGGATTGCTTGCTTGTACCCGGTTGCTCAAGACACCAATCTTGTCAAACAAAAGATATATCTGCAGTGAAATTATAAATACGGACAATGATATTCCAGTAAGCAATACGTATTTTCCGAGGGATCACGCTACTGTGTCGACTCCAGAGAGGTCTGAGTAGATGTGAGAAGCTAAAGATCACGAGTGACGTACGCAGTGGCATAATGTTTGAAACACTAACTAACGGTATGAGGAAACTGCAAAGTATCATGGGCGTTCCCGATTGCTTCGAATTGCTGTTTCTCTCGTCCGCCACCGTTTCATCATGGCAGGTCGAAGTGGTATCCTTCTTTCAGCGCACTCCTGTCTGGACATCAATAACACTAGCTCAGCTCTCGTCCTCATGTCTTAAGGAGTGTTAGTTTCTCCGAAGAACATGTAATGTTTCTGTTCTTCGTTAACGGTTCACGTCTTTCACTGAAAATGTTTTATGTTTCGTCGGCCGGTTTCTATGTAGTTCCTCGTGTCTAGTTGCCAATGAAGACTCCCTCCGGACTTACACAGAAGTTATCTTAAGCGTTACTCCTTTGTAACACATTAAAAGATTTTTCACTTGTCTGCCACGACACATAGACACCTGCTCGCCGCAACGTGTTCCATTTACATTACATACTGATTTGGGGTACGTAATTTTTTTTTAGTTCTCTGTACACGTAATCCTCCTATGAATCACTTTAGATTGTACATAGATCAAACTTCAGTCATGCATGGACCATTCACTCATTGTATTACAATTTACACAAACAGTGGCGTATTGACATTGTTCTTACTTGATAGAGAATTCCAATCGTTTCATCTGTCTTTGCGCTGTACCGTTTGATACTTGGGCATTTTCAGCCCGAATTGTAATAGTAGACGGAATGATGTTTTAAGAAAACTCACGTAACCTCTGAGTAATTTTAGCCTTTAACTCGACGCTAATCACGGGACTATTACCGAAAGGTTTAGCACATTGTCGAGTGAAAAATTGCCCCACGCAGCACAACAGTGCATACAAACATAAGTAAATAACAAATTGTTGGGACGCTGTACTTTTAACAGGGTATCCGAAGCTCCGAGAAAGACATTCATGATCAGTGTACTCAACAGTATAAAAGTAAATTGGTTCAAAGACGTAAAAAAAAAAAAAAAACTCTGACGTGTAATTTCAAAACTCCATACTGTCGTTCGTCTACAACGAAGTAAACTTGTCCCGCAGCATTGCAGATTTGTTTGTAACAGTCAGCTGTGATCTGCACGTTGTTGTTGTTGTTGTTGTTGTTGTTGTTGTGGTATTCAGTCTAAAGTCTGGTTTGATGCAACTCTCCACGCTACTCTATCCTGTGCAAACCTTTTTATAAAAAAAATGGCTCTGAGCACTATGGGACTCAACTGCTGAGGTCATCAGTCCCCTAGAACTTAGAACTACTTAAACCTAACTAACCTAAGGACATCACACATATCAATGTCCGAGGCAGGATTCGAATCTGCTACCGTAGCGGTCGCGCGGTTCCAAACTGTAGCGCCTAGAACCGCTCGGTCACTCCGGCCAGCACCTCTTTATCACCGAGTAACTACTGCAACCTTTTGAATGTCCTTACTGTAGTCATCTCATGGTCTACCTCCACAATTTCTACCCTCCACGCTGCCCTATATTCCTTGATGCCTCAGAATGTGTCCTACCAACCAATTCCTTCTTCTAGTCAGGTTGCAACACAGATTCATCTTGTCTCCAATTCTCTTCAGTACATCCTCATTAGTTACGTGATCTACCCATCTCAAATCCAGCATTTATCTGTAGCACCACACTTCAAAACGCTCCTATCTTTTCTTGTCGAAACTGTTTCTCGTCCATGTTTCACTTCCATCCAAGGCTACACTCCGTACAAATACTTTCAGAAAGGACTTCTTGACACTTAAATCTATATAAGCTGTTAACAAATTTCTCTTCTTCAGAAACGCTTTTCTTTCCACTGTCAGTCGACATTTTATATCCTGCCTACTTCGACCATCATCAGTTATTTTGCTTCCGAAATGGCAAAGCTCTTCTAATAGTTTAAGTGCCTGACATCCCAATCTAATTCGCTCGGCATCAGCTGATGTTCACCTTATATCCTCATTTCAAGACACAGTCCACTTCGTTCAACTTCTCTTCCAGGTCCTTTGCGGTATCTGACAGGGTTTGAATGTCACTGGCAAACCTCAATGTTTTTATTCGTTCTCCCTGGAGTTTAATTCCTACTCCAAATTTTTCTTTGGGTTCCTTTACTGCTTGTTCGACTCTTATAGCTGTCATCTGGTTTCTGTACAAATTGCAAATAACCTTCCGCTCTCTGTATTTTACTCCGGCCACCTTTAGAATTTGAAAGAGAGTATTCCAGTGAACACTGTCAAAAGTTTTCTTTAAGTCTACAAATACTATAAACGCAGGTTTGTAATGTACGTATGTAATCAAAATGTACCAACGTGAACAAGTGGGACTCTCCGCCAATTATAGCAACGGGTTACAAAGTACTATTGAGATATAGTGTGTTCAGAGAGAAACACAATCTTGTGGACAAATGGCAAAGTTGAAACAAATTTTGTTCAAAGTGGCTTCCGCTATGTGATTTACACAATCGAATAAGACGTAGAATGCTCTTTAAGAGCATTGTAACGTTAGTTGAGGGATTCCTCTCCATGCGTCGTTCAGTTTCTCTCTTCAAACCGAGAACAGTGCAATGGTTATTTCTGTAAGCAGCAATCTTAATGTATCCCCACAGAAAAAAACTCAGTCAGGGATGAGTCAGGAGATGAGGGAGTCGCAACTCCGATGAAATCACTTGTAGATGAAGGCAGTGGTCGAAGGAACTCGTGGTAGTGTTGTCTGTATGAGGATTGTCCTGCTGAAATCGCGTGTTCTGTAGCTAGTTGCGTCACAATACACGCCAAACAGCCAGGTCCTATGTATGCCTAGAGGTCTCATGCTGGTGTCGCCAATCTTCCGTAGCGCAAGTGATTCAGTGCATTGACATATTCATCTTGGTGGAACCATGCCTAGTCAGGCCAAATCCAATCATCGAATTCTTCCTCATCTGACGTTACACATGACACTGTAACACTTGAGGTTAATCCGTGAACTAAGAGTTGTATTAATATAGTAAAACTTTGTAAATTAAATCTGATCATAGAACTGACGCAATCCTAGTAGTGTAACATCAAAGATATTGACCTGACTTTACTGATTCCCTAACCACCGCTACCTTCCCTTCTCTAAACAAGAAAATTCTTACCTCTAGAGAAATTCACCTGTCGACATGACAGTGGCTGTTTGACTTTGCCATACTGCAGGTGCTTTTGGTCAATTCCGCTGCGTGGATTTATGGGACGGTGGGACGGTCGGACCGTTACAGACAAGAAACAGGATAATGGTTCTTCAACACAAATGAAATTTGAAGTAGCCTCCCCGTTGTGGTAGTCACTAATCAACATTGTCGGGTTGTGAGTGGAAATAGCGTTGTTACAGATGGTACAATATTTGAAATGAGAATACTCTGGCGGAAAAAAATCGCGACGACAACAACAACAACATAAACGAAACCTGGCAGGCATACAGCTGAACGATAATATCTATTCCAATTTTGCACCAGTCGCGTAAGAATGGCGCTACTTAGCGCCACTATGAGAATGTATATCAGTTGTGCTTTGCATACACGCTGTAACGATCTTGAGCGTGAGTTAGATTTGAGATTGGACGTGGTGAGTTGATGTTAGTGAAGTACGCCTTTAAGGCGAGTGAGGTCGTGTAATACGGCTACGAAAAGGTGGATGATTCTCCCACGACACTGCAGAAAGACATGGCAAGAATGTAGTCATTGTACACGATTCCTGCCAGCAGTAGTCACGAGAATGTACTGTTGCAAGAAGACCAGGCTCCGGACGGCCACGTGGCACTGCTGAGAGGGAAGATCATCTGGCGCATCGTACTGCATCTGCAGCAGAAATTTAAGCAGCAACTGTTACAAATCGGTTACTTCAACGACAGCTCGGAGCCAGACGCCCTGTAGCGTGCATTCCACTGACCCCAAACCTGCGCCAGTTGCAACGAAAGTGATGTCGAGCGAGAGCTCACTGGAGGGGAGGGTCGAATTCTGTTGTGTTTTCCAATGAAAGCTGGTTCTGCCTCGGTGCCAGTGATGGCCGTGTGGTGATTTAGAGAAGACCAGTTGAGGGCCTGCAGCGAGTCTGTCTCCGTGGTAGACACGCTGGACCTACACCTAGAATTATCGCGTGTGGTGAGATTTCTTATGACAGCAGGAGCACTCTCGTGGTTATCCCAGGCACGATGATTGCAAATGTTGTACGTCATTCTGGTGGTTCGATCTGTTGTGCTGTCATTCATGAAGAGCATTCCATGGGGTGTTTTCCAACAGGATAACGATCGCCCATATACCTCTTTTTCTAACCCAACATTTTCTACAGTGTGTCGACACGCTGCCTCGGTCTGCTCGATCACCAGATCTGTCTCCAATCCAGCACCTATGGGACGTCGTCGGACAACTCCAGCGTCATCCACAGCCAGCATTAACGGCCCTTCTATTGACCGACCAATTGCTACAGGCGTGGAGCTCCCTCTCGGAAACTGGCATCCGGCACCTGTCCAACACAATGCATTCACGTCTACATGTTTGCATTCAACATTCTGGCGCTTACACTGGTTATTATTGGACCAGTATTTCATATTTGCAATGGGTTATCTCGCGCTTACATCAGCCTGTGATCTTGCAATGTTAATCACTTAAATATGTTACGAGATAAATATACTCTCGAATTTTCATTACTGTGCATTAATTAGTTTTTGGTGTTGTGATTTATTTTCCGTTAGTCTATTTTAAAAAGACAGAGAATATCGCTCACTGCACCCTGTAGCATGGTTCAAATGGCTCTGAGCACTATGGGACTTAACAGCTGAGGTCATCAGTCCCCTAGTACTTAGAAATAATTAAACCTAACTAACCTAAAGACATCACACACATCCATGCCCGAGGCAGGATTTGAACCTGCGACCATAGCGGTCGCGCGGTTCCAGACTGAGGCGCTTAGAACCGCTCGGCCACTTCGGCCGGCCCTGTAGCATGGTGTAACGGGTTGCGTAGCTCTGTGGTTGGCTACCCCACTCGGCTGTTCAGCTCCCTAAGCGATAAGTCGCAAAAGTTGAACAGATGCAGCTTTATGTAACTGTGAACACCATTTAGGGATTTTTAATAAAAGTGATTTACGGTATGTCCAAACAAATTTCGGGCTTGCAGCCAGTCGTCGATTAATTCATTGCACAATTTTTCGATTGGGCACCTGCCAGTCATCATCAGATGAGCCATCGAACACTGACGAAACTTTGCTCTGTTTTGCCCTACATAGCGCGCTGCGAGTATTCCGCGTATGCGTCAAAATTCAAGTTGATAGACGGAGCACACTTTACAGCAGCAGCGCCTTCACTGTTGAAACCGTGGATCTCAGCTCTCCTCTGCGTTACCGCTCGCCGTGGCCGTTGGAGCAGTCTGTCATCTTCTATTAGAACATATCGTAGAGATGATGGGTTTCCACGCACTGTCCAACAGGTAGCCGCTATCACGGTTCATCAGACTTTTCGCCAGGTTTCTTTAATAATGGAATTCCAAAAAAGATGTAGCTGTGGGGAGAATCACAGTTCTTTCATACTCCATTGAATGTCCAGTGGAAATACAGTATTTGGCAATAAAAGATTGCTTGATTGCAAAAGGCCAGTGCAACATTGATGTCCAGTTTGACTTTCTTTCACAGTGCGTGCGGTCTGTCCTATGTAAGCCATACCACACTGACAAGGTATTTTGTAAATTCCAGCGTTCCGCAATAAAAAATCGTTCCTCATAGATCATACAAGGTGTGCAATCTTAGATGGTGCACGGAAAATCACTTTCACTTCAAATTTACTGAGTTTTCTTGCTATTTTAAACGAAATGTTGCCCAAAAAACATGGTAGTCACATTATTATTCTGAAATCACTGTCTAATGGCTGGTTCAAATGGCTCTGAGCACTATGGGACTTAACATCTATGGTCATCAGTCCCCTAGAACTTAGAACTACTTAAACCTAACTAACCTAAGGACAGCACACAACACCCAGCCATCACGAGGCAGAGAAAATCCCTGACCCCGCCGGGAATCGAACCCGGGAACCCGGTTGTGGGAAGCGAGAACGCTACCGCACGACCACGAGATGCGGGCCACTGTCTAATACTCCTATCCTTCCACAACTGATTTGTAGTTTCAGAATGTCGCACACGATCAATTTACTGCGAGAAATTTACGTATTAATTTTATGGAACTGTTTAATATACTTATAATATACCCGACATTGCGATCATGCGATTCGTAATTTCATCGGCTGTGAGAATCTGTGACTGGAATTTAGGTGAATTGATTTTTAACATGCTCGTTCTTTGCATGTACAGGATGTAATGGCTCCGGAAATGTCTGTTGTCTACCACAAGTACCATTGACAAAAAGTTACAAGTTTTCGATCTTCTCTAGGGAACAACGCGCGAACAGCACGAATTTTGTAGGGACGCATCTTCAAACACTCGCGAAATACAGTATGGGGACTACAGAGGGGCCAGACTGGTTAGGGAGGCGGCGATTCGCCTTGGTGAGACTCAAAGAATATGCAGCTTGCACGTCTATCAGTTGTTTTCCGGTGTTGGCACTCTTGGTTGCGTGCTACTGACGGCGGCTGCCAGATTTCCTGCTTGTAAAGCATGCCGTGCATTCCGCTGGTGCTGGAAATGTTTGTCGCACCTGTGCAGGCATCGTGAGGCTCGTCAAAAATGTCAAATCTAACACACTGGATGACAATAAATACTCTCTGCTAACATCTAACACCTTCTTCCTCAGTTTAAGAAAGGTTACATCAGGAAAAAAGCCGTCCTTAAGTTGGCGTCACTTTTTGAATATCCGCGCTGCGCTGTATCAGAATGCATCGTGGCACGAAGAAAATGCACAAAGGAGTTCCCCTTCAAACCATCCTACAGGAGTTTTCGGTTCTGACTCCAGTGGAATGCAAAGTATCAACCTGTTCGGTGCTGCCTTCGTCCTGCTGATACAGCCAAAGTTGGTGGAATTTAATGCAGACGCGCCGTGGAGGTGTACAATGGTTCCAAGTTTTGCGAACACTGGGGCAGCGCTGCTTTCAGCAGTATACTTTTTTTTCGGGTCTCGGTCGTTCCGCTACTCGAGAGAGCGTTTTTCGAGTTTCCACCGGAACCTCATCATAGCGGCTGTTCCAGAAAAGAAACGGCTCGTTAAGCATGGGTTAAACCGCAGTGTGCTCTCTGCAGAGGCACCTCGTGCGTCAACTAACTACATGACGGGTGGATGGAACGTTAGATCTGACAAGCTGTTAATGCCAGAATCTCTTGTTACAAAGTACTAGCTTATTTGCACACAGTCCAGGAAAAAAAGTCAACTGAGCATTCCTGGCCGGAACTATTTGACTATTTAGGGTAATTTCGGAAAACCTTCGTCAGAAGATGTGCTTGGGTATTAGAACGCCGTTTCCCGAGAATAGTTATAAACCATTGCCTTAACCACTGTGACACTTATCTCGGTATGCCTCAAAATAGTATAACACGAACAGTTCGTCTATATCTGCACCGTAGTATTGACAGTCAGAACACCCTCCTTTACTCACACGAACAAGTAATAGCGGAGATATGCAACCGCAACTTTGGTTAACGGATGTTTGTTCGGTGTGTTGTTCCTCGTTTCTTATTTCAGTTGGAGATTACACACTTTATTTTAGGGGAAGTCACGATCAATAGGATCTAACGAAGGTGACGATTGTATGAGATATCGCGTAAGCATTGTACACGTATCCTCACTATGGCTACGCATCCTATTCCATGGCACCCAGATGGGATGAATGACGAGGCATCCTGACCTATAACCACTCATCCTGCTGATTGGCGACCAGGTGTGATGAATATGGAGCCATCCTAATTTATGATTGCTCATAGTTCTCAGTGGAGTCCAGATGTGAAGATCCAGATCCATGACCGCTCATTGTGCTCAGCAGCGCCCAGATGTGATGAATATGGACCTATCCTGCTCCATGATTGCTCATCACTTCCAATGGAGCCCAGATGCGAAGAGCAGAGAGGCATCCAGATCAATCACCGCTCAACCTGCTCAGTGGCGCCCAGAGGTGGACCGAGGACATGTGATCTGGGAGCCATATTGGCATTTTCATCTCGGCGAGGTATTCTTCAAATGCTTACGATATACTTCTGGAACGATGAGGCGTGCTTTGTCATATTGCAGTAGCTATAGGTCGACTACAGAGTATTGTAGATGAACAAATGGACAAAAATGATGGCACGGTAACTTATTGTATCGATCGATGGTGAGAGACTTCGGGAGACGCATTAGTGGCCGGCACGGTAAGCGGGTCAGCGGGTTAACTGCCCTCTGTAATAAGAAAAAAAAAACGGAGTTCATGGATCAACGACGAACTGAAACGGGTGTCTTCCAACGTCCGCTCCGAGCAGATACAACGAACGAAAACGAACAAAAATGAGATTAAAAAAAAGTGGTCTATTTGGCCTTGTGTAGCCATCCCAAACAAGGGAATACCTTCACCGCCTTTTTAAAGATGCGCTATTGGAGAGTAGGATGCGTCACCTTATGTGCATTGCAAATTTTCTGTACACGGGCATTGCTTTGTACCAAACAGTGACTCATCTGTGCAGCACACTTTTTTCCATACGTCGAGCATCCTCTGGCTATGGTCCTTCACTCATCTTAACCCGTGTGTCCTGTGGCACGAAATGAACGAGGTTACACATTGTGTTGCGATCGTTTCTCTACCCTATAGCTAGGATGTAGATGATTCATTGATTGTTGTCCAGCATCGAACTGACGACTGATTTGCTGGTTCACTTATGTGGATATAGCTAGCAACAGTTGACCAGCGGCGCTGTTTTTTCCCGTATAGAGATGCTTGCGGCACGCTCTCGACCCAGTATCCAATGCATGTGTCAGTCACTATATGGCTGCGATCAGATGCTCCGATTCTGTGCGTCTTGTCCATCCAACGATCGGCCGACACGAAGACAGCCAGTACCAGGTCTGGCGACATCTCAGTAATGAAGTCACGAGCCTCGTCGAGCCGTTTCACAAGCAGTGGATACAAGGACGCAATACTGTCTCTAATTGGTGCGATCGGCACATAAATGAGTCAGGATCATTTGAAGACTACCACATGTAGATGAGGCTGCTTTAAAAGCCTCTAAATGACCGACCTCGATGACATTCATCAGTTCTAATGTATACCTCTAATGTACAGACAATCGATTGGTCTGTCTGTGCTGGACTCCAACGACAAGGTAAACAGAACGCGTGGACGGATGGAAAGAGTACGTAACGTAGCGTAGTTAACCCTGGAGACTCCCGTGACGGCAGCGGTGCCAGTACTCCTCTCCTGCTAACTCTCGAAGTCAGTGGGTGGAACCAGCGTACCTCCGCCTCTGAGCATCCTCTTTGGGAAGAAAGTTTCCATTCTGTGCTGTGGTGGACGGTCATCGGTTGTGTAATCAACGGTGAATCGCTCTTCCAGTAGGAATGGCTGTGGAAAAAGAATGAAGGGAGAGAGTGAGATGCTATACCAGCTGAGAGTTTACCGCTGTCCAATAGCATCAAGACGTAATGGTCAGGAACTGTGCAAAGGATCCAACGATAATTTTGCATACTTAGCAAATGATAATCACTTTCTGCGAACAACCAAATCCATCCATTTATGCAATTCAGGCAAAATTTCGATCACCATCTAAATGTTTTCCATCCTGTTACTGTCACGGTACACTTTCACTCTTGGGCTGTCAGGCGCTAACTTTCAGGTTCATTCAAACCGGAACGAATCAGAGGCTGTAAAATGAAAACCGCTGAAAGGGGGAAATATCTCTACCTACGGCAGAAGAATGGTGCCTATAACAGTCCTGTGGTCCCAAACTCGCAGCTAGAGGGCGATGACAGAGAGTGCACGTGTACGCGTCGACTGTCCACTGCTCTCAGTAGTGCAGAAAACAGTGGAATGATGCTTCAAGAGAAGGGCATTTCCTGGCAGTGAAAAGAGTGCGGGAAAGAGGAAGCCATCGACGAATGGCACAAATGTGCGAAGCGCACTCCATGTCAGTTGCAAGGAAGGCGTGGCAAGCGATTCAAGGAAAGACCGATGTCGTTGGGTGATGGTGCAAGGTAAGGTGCGCTACATGTCATCACCGATGCCATTATCCAACAGATGGATGATCTCATTATTCAGGAATGGTGAGTTACGGTAGCAGCCACTGTCACCGAGATCGGACTGAGTTTTATACTGAAACGCACGTGCAAAGCTTCCTGTAACTTGTTCTTCTCTGCACGCATCCCCTTGACAGGGAACGCACTACACTCCTTTTGTAGAACGCCCCTTTTGCGGCTTCTGCCAGTGGAACTGGTTACTTATATCCGTGACACTTTCGTGCTTAATAAATGATTGCGTAATGAAATGCACTGCTCTTCTTTGGATCTTCTCTATTTCCTCTATAGATCCCATCTGGTATAGATCCCATACTGACAAGAAATTTTCAAGTATTGGTCGAATGAGGGTTTCATAAGCTACGTCCATTGTTGACGAACTACATTTACTGAGGTTTCTCCCAATGAATCTCAATCTGACATCTGCATTTCCTGAGAGAAGCAATTTTTGCCTTGAGAGCGTTATTTTCATGTTCCTAAACGATATTTCATTAATATTCCCAATGTTTCAGTTTACACTAAAAAAAGAATCCCCAATGAATTATAATGTATTACTCGAAAGGGACGGAAAGCGGTAGATGTGATGTATATGTAGAGACAAATAGATGATGACAATTTCAGAAAAATTGGATATTTATTCAAGAGAAAGAGATTCACAAATTGAGCAAGTCAATAAATGCGTTGGTCCACCTGTGGTCCTTATGCAAGTAATTATGTGGTTTGGCAGTGATTAACACACTTGTTGGATGCCCACCTGAGGGATATCATGCCAAATCCTGTCCAATTGGAGTGTTAGATCGTCAAAATCCCGAGGTGGTTGGAGGGCCCTGCGCACAATGGATCAAACGTTCCCATTTGGGGAGAGATCTGGCGACGTTGCTGGCCAACTTTGAGTTTGGCAAACACGAAACGAAGCGGTATAAACTCTCGTCGTTTGCTGCGGAGGGGCATTTTCTCGCTGAAATGCAAGCCCAGGATGACTTGCCATGAATGGCAACAAAATGAGGCGCAAAATACCGTCCATGTACCGTTGTGCTCTAAGGGTGTCGCGGATGACAACCAAAGGCATCCTACTATGAAAGGAAATTGCAACCCAGTCGATCACTCTTGTTTTCGGTCCGTATGGTGAGCGACAGTCAGGTTGGAATCCCACTGCTGTCCGGGGCGTCTTCAGACACGTCTTCGGCCTGGAATTGTCTTCAGTGATGAGTCCCGCTTCGAACTGAGTCCCGATGACTAGCGAAGACGTGTCTGGAGACCACCAGACAGCGGTAGTGTGCCAACCAAAATGTCGGCAGCCCTACGGCCCGATAACCAGGAGTGATGGTTTGGCGTGCCAACTCTTTTCACAGCAGTACCATTTTGGTTGTCATCCGCGGCACTCCTAGGTCTGCATCCCATTTTGTTGCCCTGGCAAACCATCCTGGGCTTACTTTTCAGCAAGATAACGGCTACCCGCACACGGCGAGAGCTTTGCTTGTCTTCATGCTTGCCAAACCCTACCTTGGCCAGCAAGTTCGCCAGGTCTCTCCGCAGTTGAGAGCGTTTGGAGAATTATGGGAACCGCCTTACAACCAGGTCGGGATTTTGACGATCTAACGCGCCAGTTGGACATGAACTGGCTCAGTATCCCTCAGAAGGACATCCAACACCTCTATAAATCAGTGCCAAGGCGAATAACTGCATGCGTAAGGGCCAGAGGTGGGGCAACGCGTTATTGACTTATTCAATTTGTGATGCTCTCTCTCTTGAATAAAGCATACCATTTTTATGAAATTGCAATCATATGTTCGTCTGTACAAATACATCACATCTATCGATTTCCATCTCATTTGGATAATTCCTTCGTGGTGCGTCGTTTTGTTTGTCTTAGAATGTATTTTCTCTGTTACAAATTCTTTGACTAAATTTGTGGGTGTGTATACAGTAGATGCTTTAGAAATGTTAAAAGTGTCACACGATATTTATGAGATTTGCAATTGCAAAATATGTGTCAAGAGTAGCAATAGTTTTTCGGTACTGGGTACGAGCACCTACATCATCTCAGTTTCATCGAACACAACCTCTGTAAACCCTTTCATCGAAGTCCAATAATTTACTTACTGTTTCTTAGGTAAATCAATTTCAGTGATACAGATTCTAGTCTGAGTAAGTTCGATGATCTAAAATATTCTTCAGAATTTATAAATCAGAGCTGTATAAATGTGAAACACGGAAATTGAGATGAACAATCAAAAATGAACCAATAAGTGCGCAGCATTACCAAGAGACCTTATACGAGTATGTGTGGTGCCTAGTCACTCTTTCTAATCGCTAACTCCAGCCAGTATATCTGAAAAAAAATGGTTAAAATGGCTCTGAGCACTATGGGACTTAACATCTGTGGTCATCAGTCCCCTAGAACTTAGAACTACTTAAACCTAACTAACCTAAGGACATCACACACATCCATGCCCGAGGCAGGATTCGAACCTGCGACCGTAGCAGTCGCGCGGTTCCGGACTGAGCGCCTAGAACCGCGAGACCACCGCGGCCGGCCAGTATATCTGCAAAATGGACTCAACTTGACGACGGAATTCTGCAACATCAGTTGTAAAGGGGTACTGACGCTCAAATACAACCATCCACTAAGCTCAATGAAGGGCATTTCTTGCCTTGTACACAAGATATTTCCTAGGGGACTTCGTCTGTCATTAATAGGTAAGTCATTGCCAATTTCCCCCAAAATAATTCAGCCAATTAAATACTTCCTTTATAGTACTTTCCTTGTAATACTTTCATTATAAGCGTTGTGGATGACGAACTGCAGCTGTGATTTAAATTGGCGGTTTCTGTAGCTATGATATGCATCAATTCGCTTTTTGAATTGAATATGTTTTTTTAGGTCTAGTTTAGGACTAGTTTCAGGCACATTATCAGATCTCGTTGTTAGAGGAGCGCTATTTTCTGGGCCACGTGCAACTGTACACTAGGGTCGGGGGGCTGGCGAAACTAATGGAAGTTTAAACAAATATTTTTGATTTGTATTACATGTATATTGTCGAAGTATGAACACAACTACAGCTTGAAGTGTTCATTTCGTCCATTATTTATGCTCTTAGATATTTTATAATTTTCTGTTGTTTACTGCGTCTCACGTCAAAGATTGCGAATGGCAAAGTGTAATATCTAATATCTTCATAGTGTTTGTCCTTACTTTCATTGTTTATTTAGTATAAAACAAAGCGCAACTAAATACTATTTATGTGTATATGGTAGCTAAAGTGTATATTATCCGAAAAAAAAATTGTCACGTGTACCATTAGGCTGTGCAACGTAAGTATCCTGAAACATAACGATCTTCTCGTTTTGTTTCGTTTGAAAAACATTAGGTTAACATTTTTAATAAATGTCTCCAGGGGCTAGAAAACTAATTGACGGTGCACTAATTTATATCAAACTCAAAAAATAACTGATTGCATATCACATCTACATAAATCATCAAACCATTTTTGATTCGATCTTTGAAGTTTTTACAACGCAGCTGATGTGTGATCTGTTTTCAAGTTTCTATGGTGATGCCATTTAATACACAGTAGTCGTTTTCTGCAGATGCTTCGAATATATGTGCTCGCTGCATACGTCATTCTGGTCTGTTATCTGAACAGGGTGTTGGGGCGGTGTAGCGTGCTTCTGCCTATCGCCTTTCCTTTTCAGACAGGAAGTTACACTCACCTGCTGGTCTGCCGTCCATAGACCGTATAGGTGTTAGTCTTCTTTTCTCTGCAAGTCTTTCGTTGCTTCATTGTTAGCTTCACATAATGACGAATAGACAGTGGGAAAGTTATAGAACTTGATAGGTAGTAAATTTGATTAAAACAGTCATATACATTGCAGTAAAACACACGGATATAAGGTATCTCTGTCACAAGTTTTGTAACATGCACTCAGAAATCTGAGTGACTTGGCTCGAAGCCACCTTGATGTAGTACAAGGAATTAAAACAAGAAAGTGCCTCAAAACACATGGTAGTTAAACGACATTATGTCCAGCGACGAGAGGTTCAAAGAGAGAATGTTAAAATTCTAGCCATGAGATATTGTATCACGAAAACAGCAGCAGGAGCCAAACGACAGCAATTACCTCCTTACGATGTGTGCGGTCGCTCACTGCACAAGCCGTGTAGTAAACAACGGGACTGCACAAGTTTCTCAACACGAATAATGCTGATCTACAAAGAAATGGTTCAAATGGCTCTTAGCACTATGGGACTTAACATCTGAGGTCATCAGTCTCCTAGAACTTAGAACCACTTGAACCTAACTAACCTAAGGACATCAGACACATCCATGCCCGAGGCAGGATGCGAACCTGCGATGATAGCGGTCGCGTGGTTCCGGAATGAAGCACCTAGAACCGCTCGGTCACAAAGGCCGGCGCTGATCTGCAAAGACAGCGCTAACACACGGTCGACTCCCAGCGTGATGAGAGATATCACTTTAGTAACAAAATGGCAGTGCCTTCCGCAACACTACGTCCGCGTAGTGAAGACGTCAGAGGTCGGCCACCGCATCGCAGTGTGCGTCCGCAGTTCTCTAGTAGGCACCAGCAACCAACATGACAGCTGGAGGGAACGAATCGTTGACGCAGCCTCAAACAGCGCGTGGCACAGTCTCTTTGCCTCTCAGGGATACCTGTTTGGGCGCGAATTCTCCAAACGAGGGAAAACGTATATGCGTTCGCCACCGTGTGACTTCACCCTACACCCGATGTGCCTACACCACTGCGTGACTTCACCTTACACCCAAACGTAATGGCCAGTAACTGTTAAGTAAATTCGCCATTTTGAACATTTGCTACACTAACCAAATGGAGAATGTAATTGCGTTTTGATGGTCCTCCACGCAAGCAATCATTCGTTGATCCTCGTGTCTGGGGAAAATTACTGTTATTACCGATCTAATTTTATGACTTGTTACTTAAAGATCCGATCTATCTCAGATCATTAACAACGAATTTGAAATTTTGTAGGAACTTGAATCTGTGGTTGAACTCTGACAGTGAGATGTGTTGTTTTAATTAATATCCAGACACCTACCACAGACCCTATTATAACTCGAAAAGTGCTATTGTGCCCATCATTTTGTAAGTAGTGATTTCGTAGCGAGCTGCAGTGTGATTCATAGCGTGAGAAGCTGAGTATAAAATCTTACGTGAGGTCGTTGTGTTAGTACAGACGATTGTTTCCAGTGGCACAGACTACGACGTTGAGTGTAGGCAAGGTCTTGTCAGTACAACTTATTGTAGTATTATGAGAGTGAGCTACATCGTCCGACGTTGTTTCTCACCTTGCAGTGCTATTAGAGCTTATTCATACAGTATATCCTTATGAGATAGTAGTATCTCAAGGAAGGCGCAATAAAAGGTGCAGGTGCTATGAACTGCAATGTCACACAATTTCCAGGAGGGGTAGTTTGCTCTAAGAGAGTATCATTTTTGTACGCAGACGAGGAATCAAGAAAAAGAAAGTTATTTTGACTTGCTACTGGCCAAAAGCAGTGCTCAAACCATAGCTGTAGTTCTCTTCCGTCCATTTTACCACTCCTGCTTGCTGTGACGTAAATATTCACGCACACGAGAATGAATCGTACGGGTCAGAGCACCTCCAACTTCTCGCAGCTCAGTAAGTACCTTCCAAATCAATTTACCATCCACATCAACAGTCGGCATAATTGTATCGAATACGTTAAGACAATGATGTTACTTGATCTTGATACAACTCTCTTGGTACCTCTAATTTTCAAGATTTCTTTTATACACAGTTTCTACTCAAATCGCTATTGGTCAAGGTTGAAAACAAATTCCTTACTGAACGATGGGGTAAGTTTATTTATCTCGTCTAGAAATTTTTGGACCCATTCCGCAAGTTGCTGTGCATAATCAGGTTGATGTTTTGTTTGAGATTTCGTTATCTGACGTCTTCCAATTCTGTATCACTATCTGAAGTTATGCAACTATCCACTACTTCACTTGAAATCACTGCAATCTACGTCGCGCGCAACTTGATGCACATAACGTTGTTGGTCACTAACATGCACACCTGTGTCGAGTGTCCTTGAAACACGAAAACACCATGTCTTGTAACAAGCGCGCCTTGGCCTCCCTTGCGTATCCTTAGCTTTTCTCACGCATTACGGAGTCATAGTGCTGTTCATAATTTTTTTTTTTGCTATGCTGCTGCTGATCTTCCATCTTCCTCGGGTACATTTTCCTCATAGTCGATAGTATACACCGCAACACCTCTGACTCAACTCGCAGAAACGCTAATATTACATGTGGAACTTTTTTCTCAACTGGGACAACTGTTGTTGTAGATATAATGCAATGTTTGCTTTGTACATAGTTGTCATCGCTCGGCTTTGTACCAGTACCACTAGCACTGTAGCACTGTCGTGAATTACTCGTCGACTAAGTTGTTCTGTTACACTCCGTAGCCTCACGCTCTGCTCACCATAGGATACATCCAGTTGCGCCTCCTGTTGCCATTACCAGTCAATATAGTGATTGCATCATAGACAATATGTGGAGCGTTCAATACTGTAAGCATCACTGGCCTTTTGCGACCTACACTCATTGGGTTCCTTGTAGGATGCATACCTTTAGAGCTTTGAGCACTTGTTCATCCCAGAACTGTGAAACAGATTTCTGCTGCTGCAAGCTCTTCACTTTCCATGTTCTGAGAGAAGACAGTAAGGACCAAAACAAGGAAAAATTGTCTAGTAAAAATGGGCTCTAAACTGCATACCTTCAGCGCTATGAGCACTTGTTCAGTAGAAGAGATGTGTTTCATAGAAGCGAAGACGAACAAGTGCTTACATATCATAAGGTATGCATTTAATCACAAACGTATAAGTACGTGGTATCACGTAACATTCCGCCATTGTGGACGGTATTTGCTTCGTGGTAAATTACCCGTGTTAAAATGGACCGTTTACCAATTGCGGAAAAGGTCGATATCGTGTTGATGTATGGCTATTGTGATCAAAATGCCCAACGGGCGTGTGCTATGTATGCTGCTCGGTATCCTGGACGACATCATCCAAGTGTCCGGACCGTTTGCCGGATAGTTACGTTATTTAAGGAAACAGGAACTGTTCAGCCACATGTGAAAAGTCAACCATGACCTGCAACAAATGATGGTGCCCAAGTAGGTGTTTTAGCTGCTGTTGCGGCTAATCCGCACATCAGTAGCAGACAAATTGCGCGAGAATCGGGAATCTCAAAAACGTCGGTGTTGAGAATGCTGCACGAACATCGGTTGCACCCGTACTATATTTCTATGCACCAGGAATTGCATGGCGACGACTCTGAACGTCGTGTACAGTTTTGCCACTGGGCATAAGAGACATTACGGGACGATGACAGATTTTTTGCACGCGTTCTGTTTAGCAATGAAGGTCATTGACCAACAGCGGTAACGTAAACTGGCATAATATGCACTATTGGGCAACGGAAAATCCAAGATGACTGCGACAAGTGGAACATCAGCGACCTTGACGGGTTAATGTATGGTGCGGCATTATGGGAGGAAACATAATTGACCCCCATTATATCGATCGCAATCTAAATGGTGCAGTGTATGCTGATTTCCTACGTAATGTTCTACCGATGTTACTACAAGATGTTTCACTGCATGACAGAATGGCGATGTACTTCCAACATGATGGATGTCCGCCACATAGCTCGCGTGCGGTTGAAGCGGTATTGAATAGCATATTTTATGACAGGTGGATTGGTCGTCGAAGCGCCATACCATGGCCCGCACGTTCACCGGATTGACGTCCCCGGATTTCTTTCTGTGGGGAAAGTTGAAGGATGTTTGCTATCGTGATCCACCGACAACGCCTGACAACAAGCGTCAACGCATTGTCAGTGCACGTGTGAACATTACGGAAGGCGAACTACTCGGTGTTGTGAGGAATGTCGTTACACGTATTGCCAAATGCATCGAGGGTGACGGATATCATTTTGAGCACTTACTGCATTAATGTGGTATTTACAGGTAATAACAGTGTAACAGCATGCGTTCTCAGAAATGATAAGTTCACAAAGGTACATGTATCACATTGGAACAACCGAAATAAAATGTTCACATGTACCTACGTTCTGTATTTTAATTAAAAAATCTAAGTGTTACTAACTGTTTGTCTAAAATTGTGAGCCACGTGTTAGTGACTATTACAGCGCCATCTATCACAAAGCCAAAAAAAGTGGTCCAACTAAAAAATTCATATTTCTTTACGTACTACACGAAAATGTAATAAAAAATGGGGGTTCCTATTTTAAAAGACGTAGTTGATATCCATTTGACCTATGGCAGCGCCATCTAGCAGGCCAACCATAGTGCCATCTGGTTTCCCCCTTCAAGCTAGACAAGTTTCGTTGTTTGTAGATTTTTCGTTTGACGCTTATTTCGTGAGATATTTGTCCTGGTCATGATCAGTGGACCACCCTGTATCGCTCTCTAACAGAAGTTAATGGAAACGTAAAAGAAATCATTCTGGATATTCATAGGAAGTAATTTAGAACTCTAATTCACAGACGGTAATATGCTGAAGAGCATATCGTGGTGGAGTTCGGGATGGACCAAGGGACGTAAAAAGAAACACAGAGAACAAATGAAGACATACTGGGAGGAAAATCAAACGTGTTCAAAGCGCACGTTAGTTGTGTAAAACGAAAATAAACGCTGATTCACAAAAATCATCGTTAATTGGCTGTTGAAATTACATAATCGTTCAACGAAAAAATGGAAAAGATTTTTGACACTGATACTGTAGTGAAAACTAGTTTATCATTTGCCTCTTAAAGTGAGACGTTATGAGACATCCGAGTGCGCTTCCTGAGTAGCAACGTTGCACCTATTGGAGTCCCCATTTGTTGGACGTCTCTCCAGCTGTAACGAAGCCGCGGCCGGTGCTGTGCCGAGACAACGCGTAGCATCTCACTCTGTCGCGAAACTAAAATTCGATTTCGGTAACAGGGAAAGCGCGTTATAACTCACATATTCATAAGTCCGTCGGCCGCGCCGCGCTGTCCGGCTCGTCGAGGCGTTTTAATGAATGCGCTCTGGCGGAGCGCGGCGCGGCGCGGCGCGCGGCTAATCACATCGCAAACACAGCCGAGCTAATCCCAGCGGTCAGTGTGCGCTTCGTGGACACAGCCCGCGCTCCGACTCTCTCTCTCTCTCTCTCTCTCTCTCTCTCTCTCTCTCACACACACACACACACACACACACACACACACACACACACACACACACACACACACACATTGTGACCACTACTTTTTCCCGTTCTGCAGATGGTATTACGCAAAGCAAATCTCCGATTTACACACCTCCTTTGGCAGAACACTCATTACAGGATGATGCAGTTATCTCGGCATGAGAACACCTAACTTTTAACTTTTTATGCGTCGCTAGACAGAAGTAAAGCAAAAAGTCACAATATTTTGGGAAAAAATTACATTCTGTCTCTGGAGAAGACTGACTGGCGAATTATAGATACTTGTTTTTGTCATAGCCGCAATCAGTTAACATTACTACATTTAGTACGGTTTCGGCTAAGTTGAAACGTGGCGGATACTTCGCCTCGTTTGATTGCATGGTGTAAGTCGCTATATGCGGTGACTTCCAGAGACTTATCCATATGTTCTATGATGGTGTGCCTTGCGCAATTACACTGCGTAACAAAATTAAAGGATCACTTTTTCGAAACTCCGTGGTTGTCTCCCATTTCGACGTATAAGTTTGATATTCGGCTCAAAGGTGGCTATAATGTCATAACCTTCCGCTGTAATGGTGAAAAAGTATGGTGTCCTGCACCGGCACCCTCGGGCTCAGCAACGATTCAAACAGCGAGGTGTCGACGAATGCGGGAAAAAGGCCTACGCTCAGGAGCTCTCGTGAACTTTAAGGTGGGTTAATGATGTCTCATTGACACCAAACTTCGCCCAAATTCTACCAAATGCCACCTTACACACATTTAAACGGTTCTTTTGCATCTTGTGCGTTGCAGATGAGAGCCGCGACACCCAGCGTTGAAATCACACGGGTTTCTTGTGGGTCACCGAGGAAAACATTCCGGACACACCACTGCTGAGAATTGACACGAAAAAGCTCAGAGGGTGGCATAAAGGACGTCAATGAAACCACCTCTTCCCTTGAGAAGTTGATCCACACACATTTCGCCTGATGCCACACCCCTGGACTTTTCAATCCTACTCTAAGGACATCGTGCGGCGGCAACCACATTGAACGAGATCTAACCCATTTGGAGCGTAGTGCGACTATAATTTTTGCTCTGGTATACAGTGTGGCACCAATAGAGACCGTTCAAAACCTTTCGACAAAATTTAAATGTGATCCGAAACAAAAAGCGCTTCTGTTTGGCGCCCTCCTTTGGCGTGATCATGGACGCATTATCATGTACGTGAATAAATTGGCAATGGGTGCCCTCAATTCGGCAACGCTCTCGGCGCCACCCACGCATCATTGTTGATCACTTTAGAAATGTACCTGCCGGAAACTCCGACACCAGTTTAGTCTCGCGGCTGCACCAACGGCTGAGGGTTAGGCAACCCGTTCGACGCCACTTACGAGGACTTTGCCTACTTTCAGGTGCAAAATGGGAGACAATTACGAGGTTTCGAAATTGTGGCCCTTTAATTTCATTTAGCGACAGGGCGACAGTAATGTCTCACGAAGTTCTTTGGAGTGACGGCCAGTCAGGACTTGACCAACGAAAGTTTGAAGAGATCGGCCCTTTGTTTTAAACAGTGGTGGTAGAATTTCGGAACTGGGTCGATGCAGATCTAGATGCAGCCATATGATGCTTTAATTGGTGACACCGTACGTTGCTCTTACAATTGCTACGGTCGCAGGTTCGAATCCTGCGTAGGGCATGGATGTGTGTGATGTACTTAGGTTAGTTAGGTTTAAGTAGTTCTAAGTTCTAGGGGACTGATGGCCTCAGGTGTTAAGTCCCATAGTGCTCAGAGCTATTTGAAACATTTTCTCCGTTAAGTTGAGTCTATTCAGTCTATTTCCGATGTTTCTTTCACTCATTCATCCACTTTCTGGAATGTTCGCGTAAACCTCGACCCAGTGTTTTGCGAATAGGTTTGAGATTCGTATCCACGTGGACGAGGAGGATATCTACCTAATTTTCTGTAGTCCAAAAGGACGCCTTATGAATTTCGCCTCACCGATTTGATTCATATTCACAGCGTATGTAGGCGCGATCGGGACTTTAGCATATGCCAACAGGAAGACGCTACTCTCAACCGGTTTTGAGAAAATCGAATTTGAAAATTTTGGGCATCCTTAACATACTCCGTCCAGTCCCTAGTATTTGAGCCCGCACCCGGGCAAGTAAGCGCTTACTCTCACAAGCGCAAGGTCTCTGGATCGGATCTCACTTCCGATACTTTTTTTTCATTCTCCGTAATTCTAACGTGGCAGGCGATGAAACTATGTGTTGGCAGAGAATCGTTTATCAATGTAAGCCAAATTTAGATTTGCAATACACAAATTGAAAGCACGTGCACTTGCAAATATTCTGCTTTTATTAGATGTGCTGTATGTCAAAATAATTTTTGTTTTCCATGTTTCTATAATCAGTGTCAACCGCATTCGTGCAGTGGCCCATGCGCTATATATTACAATTTTCACAAATATAGATAGAATAATATACCCATAAATAAAATTGCTATACTGATTACATTGAAAGTTCTTGTGTATCCTGTCAGTAAATAAAGGTCAATCACAAAAAAGTTTCCAACCGAACGCTGCGAAGGAAACAGCATTCAATAGGCATTTGGAGCTTCTTACATCGCAAATGATCATTCCTCGCCCCGACGCATGATGGGCCAAACTGTATAGAGTATGGACAATAGGTGAAGGAGGCATGTAGCATGGTCAGACAAGATGCGATTTCGGCTACTTTTCGATAATGCAAGGCATCGAGTGGACCGACAGGCGCTGAACCTGCACTGTGTGGGGGGTGAAGTTCAGGCCAAAGGTGGTTCTGTGATGTTTTAGGGCTATTTTTCGTAGCACGTTTTCGGCTCTCTTATTCGGTTTACCGTGAACATTAACTGTTATGACCAGACGGAACTACACTGGTCCGACCATAACTGTGGGTTCTTTGATTGCTCTAGGAGATGGCTGATTTGAACTGAAATAGGTGCAATATTAGTTCACATTATTACATGAATGATAAAAAGATTTACGTTGCTTGATACAGTCCTTCGCCACAGTAGTGCTTAATCCTTTACAGCTGTCATTGACTATTAAAGAGTCACATGTTGCACTAATTACGAAACTCCTCTCTTGTGTTATAATATTGAACATTTACAAAAGCACATTTTCAGCTGAGACTGGAATAACTCTTTAGTCCTACTCGATGATACTGACTGTTCCAGCTGAGGTCACGAACTGGGCAGAACGCCTCCATGCTTAGCTCTGTATTGACTTAGAGTGCTAGGGCACTGCTGTTCTGAGGGAGCGGATGTGGTCTTCAGGAGCGCGTCCCATTTGTCGTTGCGGATTGCAGCGAGACCTCGCTAATGTCTGTGGTATCGATATGCGTTGCCGACTTTGGTGTGACACTGCGATCTCTGGATGATACCACATAAGCCATGATGTTTACTTTACCAAAAAAATGGATCAAATGGCTCTGAGCACTATGGGACTTAACATCTGAGGTCATCAGTCCCCTAGAACTTAGAACTATTTAGACCTAACTAACCTAAGGACATCACAAACATCCATACCCCTGGCAGGATTCGAACCTGCGACCGTAGCAGTCGCGCGGTTCCGGACTGAAGCGTCTAGAACCGCTCGGCCACCGCGGCCGGCTTACTTTAACATTCTCGGTGACAAAATATTGCTTTTCTTCTACATGTTCATGATGAGTGTGCTGTAGATATTCGTGTCTATCAGAGTGGGTTATCCTTGTACGTTCCTAGTTTCAGGAACACTCAAAAACGTCATCGCACTTCGAATGGCCTGCAGAATCACCCGATCTTTGTGGCATATGTTACGTCTGACACAGACGGCCCCTGCCAGGCAGACTACACTCAAGACACCCCTACGTACCATATAACATACACAAGCATTTGCAGGCGCAACCAAGAGGAAAACAATTCTTCCAAACAAACCGATCTTGCTAGAGACTATTGCGAACCTTTTTCTGCAGGGGTAGTCTCACAGATACAGGGAAAGTTGAAGTACTCCGCCGGCCTCCGCCGGCTTTATAAGGCCAGCGCAGCAGCAGTACAGCCAGTTCCTCGCCGAGTTAGGACCAGCTCCGACGGACATCACCGACGCTCTTGATGAATGGCCGTCTACAAGTTATTTGTTTTTGTGTGTATATAGTGATTGTTCGAGAAGTGTAGTTTCGTTTCAATAAACGACATTATACTGAGTGTTCTACAATGATGAGTATTCTCTAGCATATAAAATGCGTGAGACTGTTTGCAACATCTGATGAACTTATCAGTCAATATCTAGTAATTTGGTAGCTTTGTGAGATCTAATCATCAATGTGAGGCTACAGCAGGAAACGACATGGATGAAGAAATTTGTGGAACCTCTTCCCCGCCGATCTGGGACCATTATTTAGGCTAGAGGCGGTGTTGTACAGTATTAGCTGACTAATTATTTATGACTTATGTATATTGAATCTCTTGTTTTCAGTGCAATTGCAGTTTTACAATTGAGACTAATACTCCAAATTGTTAGCAGATATTGGTCCGTTAAAGAGATAATTCAGTGTAGGAGTAACAGCATTACTTGTCACACGAGAATGTGGCAAAGTACAGCAGTCTTTTGTCGTAAAAATTGTTGCTCTCCTGCAGCGAGGGGGCGAAATCAGTGCGCGGCGGGAGGCCTCGGGTGGCCATTAGGGGATTGGCGAGGTCACGTTAGAGCGGTCGTTACGGCGCGTCGCCGGGTTACGAGCAATCAGCCGAGTGCCGCTCAGGTGTGAAGCGCGCCGGCGGGAAGTCCGCGCGAGGCCTGGTGTAGTCTTTCATCACGTCTCCCGCCTGCGTGTATTCTATCTCAAAGGCGATATGTATTGCTGCTCGTTAAAACTGCAACACCACGAAGGCAGCACGCAACAAATTTACAAATTGGTCTGAAGTATAGTAAATGCTTTGATAAGCCAAATGATTAGCATTTCAAGGCAACTACACAATGCAGTTAGGAGGAACGCTATTTACATTCTGTACATGAAGATTACGCAGTGGATTTCTCACCCAGGAATCACATTTTAATGTTGTCTGTTTATGGGATGATCGCTTACGTCTCGTCTGAGAGGCAGAAACGTCTACCAGCACTCTTCGGAATTACATGCACGCAGGACTGTACACTATCGTTACTGCGATTTATTGTTTGGCAATATTGCTGCTCTCGTTGATCGGATGGCCATGAATCCATGATAATATGGAAGCGATGGTTCAGGAGCGCCACACTTAACGCCAAGCGGGAGGGCACTGCCCGTCGCGCCTAGCGCCCAAGCGGTTCATAAATGGTTCAAATGGCTCTGAGCACTATGGGACTTAACATCTGAGGTCATCAGTCCCCTAGAACTTAGAACTACTTAAACCTAACTAACCTAAGGACATGACATTGAACATGAACGTTACCCACTGACATCTTAAAAAGAACCGCTGACAGTAGGACAAGGGAATACAACTGGAAGTATAACCGAGGCGCAGGTGGGTAGGGAGTATAAAACATAGTTAAGTTAATAATTTGCGAACAGAGCCAGTGACTGTAAATGTTATTACGAGTGGTTAAAAGTGGTAAGCACACAGAAAGATAGGATTGAACACCACAGAACTGCGAAAATGCGCATTGAGAGCAACAAACTCGATACGTGACCTTACCAATGCTTATTTAGCTCCCGAAGGCAGCGAATTAACTTCGCTTTTGAATGATGTTCGCGGTTGCTGCGATGGCTCAAGTTACCAAAGCACGCGGAGTATGCGTAAGACAGCTGGTGGCGGCAACGGCTGCAGGATATGGTTCCCGCCCCCTCTTTGTAGTTAGTGCTTAAGTGCAGACATCTTCCCAGCGGCAACGAGGCTAGTCTCATCCGTCACCTCTCCTGCCTTAAAGTTAAGGGTTTTCTCTACTGCAGACTGAAGAGAGTTGTCTACCCTCAAAAACTCTAAAACGAAGTAATTACTCTACGAAGCTTAACACTAAGCGTGTTCTCCAAAAGCCGTCTGAAACTCGGCAGTTTTGCTGCAAGAATTGGCGATCGTCGCCCAACGAGCGCGGAGATTCTGAGTTCCGACAGATGAAAAATACGTAACAGCGATAAACAATCTCCCACTCTCTTCTATCTAGTTATACTTAAACCAGTCGCTCAGAGCAGACAGCCAGAGACAGGAGACTTCTCCCACTCCATGACATCATTATCAAATTGATGAATAGAAATCTCTGCACTTAGCCACAGGGCCAAAGTGAGGGCACTCTCAAAAAATACAGAATGACACAGTGAGAAGGCAGTATTCTGGAGGTTTAAACTGGACCTTACCTCGAAGCATCTCTTACCTGGCTAAAATACTTGTGCGAGGAAATTGCATGTTTCTTTGACAGAGGATAGCGTGTTCCTAACCCTCCTGGATAGTGGCTATGGCTCTGAGCACTATGGGACTCAACTGCTGAGGTCATTAGTCCCCTAGAACTTAGAACTAGTTAAACCTAACTAACCTAAGGACATCACAAACATCCATGCCCGAGGCAGGATTCGAACCTGCGATCGTAGCGGTCTTGCGGTTCCAGACTGCAGCGCCTTTAACCGCACGGCCACTTCGGCCGGCTCCTGGATAGTGAACTGGGAGAAAGAGAAGGACAGCCCCGTAACCGGTGGCCAGGCAACTGTCCAGAGTACAACAGTTTTATAGTGGAAAGTCGCTCTTAAATGGACCCCTAAACCGCGCATCCAACTTTTAGGCTTACAGGCCTTTCAAACCTACACCATATACACAAGAAAGGCTCTTGCAAATAGTTTCTGCATCAGTGGGCCACGAATTTAACGTTCCGAACGTGGCTGGAAGAATCTCAATGGCAGAACAAATGGGCGGCTAGCACGTATAAATAACAATCAATTTTAGCAGAGTTACTTATTAACTAGAACCATCTTCAGATCTGCAATTTCGGTTACAGGAGTAACCCGTCCACACACAGTAACCTTCACATGCTGCGTCACAGTCATGTGCTGAATGTGACGCAGCATGTGAAGGTTGCTGAATGTGGACGGGTTACTCCTGTAACCGAAATTGCAGATCTGAAGATGGTTCTAGAGGAACCGAAACCGGTCATGTGAATAAACATTTTTGCAATCAAGACGGATTAAAAGTAACAGTGTATAAAAAGTGATTGCGGTATCCCTGCAGACATTATGTCTGTTTTTGCAAAATTTTAGCAGAGATCAGCAGTCCTGTAGCACCTGCCACGATGAGAGGACTACACCGGAGCTGGAGCAGTATGGAACAGAAAGCAGCCGCCACCATCTTCTGGCATCATATCCTCCTTCCTAGACTCGGTGCCTCTCCACAGGTGGTCCGCCTTCACGCACTCTCCGTCAGCAGCCACACTCCTGCCCTCACCGGAAGCTGTCATCCCCTGCAAGTATTCCGGATGCCTTCTGTACCGCTGCCACCGTCCGCGGACAGCCGTGCGGCTCTCAACTGGGGAGTGCGTAGCTGAATGAGCTTCCGGTGTCAACACTCACGGGCGCAGATGTCAAGGCCTTCCGGCCGAAAGCTAGCCGCAACGCCGCTACTCCGCTCCACTCGCCATCCTCACCACGTGCTGACAAGGGGCACGGTAGTCACACCGCCACGCTACGAGTGCAGGCGCACGTGTTTTAATAAAATACACTACTGTCCATTAAAATTGCCACACCACGAAGACGACGTGCTACAGACGCGAAATTTAACCGACAGGAAAAAGATGCTGTGATATGCAAATGATTAGCTTTTCAGAGCATTCACACAAGGTTGGCGCCGGTGGCGACACCTACAACGTGCTGAAATGAGGAAAGTTTCCAACCAATTTCTCATACACAAACTGCAGTTGACCGGCGTTTTCTGGTGAAACGTTGTTGTGATGCCCCGTGTAATGAGGAGAAATGTGTAACATCACGTTTCCGACTTTGATAAAGGACGGATTGTAGCCTATCGCGATTGCGGTTTATCGTATCGCGGCATTACTGCTCGCGTTGGTCGAGATCCAATGACTGTTAGCAGAATATGGAATCAGTGAGTTCAGGAGGGTAATACGGAACACCGTGCTGGATCCCAACGGCCTCGTATTACTAGCAGTCGAGAGGACAGGCATCTTATCCGCATGGCTGTAACGGATCGTGCAGCCACGTCTCGATCCCTGAGTCAACAGATGCGGACGTTTGCAAGACAACAACCATCTGCACGAACAGTTCGACGACGTTTGAAGCAGCATGGACTATCAGCTCGGAGATCATGGCTGCGGTTACCCTTGACGCCGCATCAGAGACAGGAGCGACTGCGATGGTGTACTCATCGACGAACCTGGGTGCACGAATGGCAAAACGTCATTTTTTCGGATGAATCCAGGTTCTGTTTACATCATCATAAGGGTCTCATCCGTGATTGGCGACATCGCGGTGAACGCACATTAGAAGCGTGTATTTGTCTTCGCCATACTGCCGTATCCCCCGGCGTGATGCTTTAGGGTGCCATTGGTTACACGTCTCGGTCACCTCTTGTTCGCATCGACGACACTTTGAACAGTGGACGTTACATTTCAGATGTTTTACGACCCGTGGCTTCATTAGATCCCTGGGAAACCCTACATTTCAGCATGATAATGCACGACTGCATGTTGCAGGTCCTGTACGGGCCTTTCTCGGTACAGAAAATGTTCGACTGCTGCCTGGCCAGCACATTCAGCAGATCTCTCACCAATTGAAAACGTCTGGTCAATGGTGGCCTAGCAACTGGCTCGTCACAATACGCCAGTCACTACTCTTGATGAACTGTGGTATCGTGTTGAAGCTGCACGGGCAGCTGTATCTGTACACGCTATCCAAGATCTGTTTGACTCAATGCCCAGGGGCATCAAGGCCGTTATTACGACCAGCGGTGGTTGTTCTGGGTACTGATTTCTCAGGATCTATGCACCCAAATTGCGTGAAAATGTAATCACACGTCAATTCTAGTATAATATATTTGTCCAATGAATACCCGTCTATCATCTGCATTTCTCCTTGGTGTAACAATTTTAATGGCCAGCAGTGTATTAGACTGTTGGTCGTCAGAAAAATCATTAGATGAACGTCGGCCGAAGAACCCGAGACAGAAGCCAATAGGCAGTTTGTCAACAAGTGGCCCCGAAAGCCTTAACAATTTTGTATTACGCCTCTACGGGGAGGAGATTTGCAGATTGTACCGACGCCTTGACCAACGACGGAAGAAGAAAGCGCGACTGATGTCCTCTCTCGCCATTCTGTCACGGTGCCGAGATGAATGTGCTACACCGAAGTTCTTGAGATGTAAGCGCCTATTCACCACCGCCCAAGCACATCGTATCTACGACAGAATGGAACGAGTTTTTCTTCGTGAGCGAATACATACAACACGGAGAGACTTGGCAAGAACGGATCAGGAGCTTCTGGACATTTTCTATCAACTAAGTAGCAGAATGCATCGAGACGACTGGAACAAGATCGACAGCATCACTCACAGGAGCATGCAGAACGATCTCGAGCGCTGCACCGAGCGACAGAAGAAAAAGTTTGAAAGATGCCGGAAGCAGACCGACAAGGCGATTCCCAACATGTCACACACAGTGGTCAACCTCACCGAACGACAATTGACCGAAGAGGAAGTGTCTGTTCTTCAAAAAGGAGGGAATTTCGCTATAACCCCGAGAACTATACCTATGGAGGATATCATTGCCAACACCGAAGCATCCATTCGGACCCTTCCTTGTGAAAGGGCAGAGGAAATACGCACGGAAACAGCCAGGATACTGCGCCGAGCGAAACCACCAGCTTGCAACCTAAAGAAAGAAGAGGTACAAGCCATTAAGAATGTCAACGCCGACAAGAGTATATTGGTACTGCCTGCCGATAAGGGGAATGCGACCGTCGTAATGGAGACCGGAGAGTATGAGCAAAAGATCCGAGACCTATTAGATCCGACGACGTACCGAAAACTAAGCGCAGATCCGACGCAGCGTATCACACGGAATACGAATAGATTAATCAAGGCGTCTTCTCTGCCGGCGGACATACAGAGAAACCTGCGCAACACGGAAGCCCTACCACCTCGGCTGTATGGATTACCCCAGATCCATAAGAACAACGTTCCACTGAGACCGATCGTTAGCGCTCCTGGATCACTGACATATAAACTGGCAAAACACTTGGCCTCTCTGCTCCAGCCACACGTGGGGAAGACCGACACATACATTAAGGACTCAGGACATTTCATTGAGAAGCTGAAGAAACTGAAACTTGCACCAAACGACATCTTGGTCAGCTTTGATGCTGTTTCGTTATTTACGAAAGTGCCACTCAGTGACGCTCTGGAGCACATCGGTTCCATTTTCCCGCAGGACATCAGAAAGCTCTTCCATGCATGTCTCACCACGAGCTATTTCACGTGGAATGGCGATTTCTACGAACAGCTGGAAGGCGTCGCCATGGGTAGTCCTCTCAGTCCAGTGGTGGCCAACTTCTTCATGGAACAATTCGAAGCACACGCACTGGACTCGGTGACTTGCAAACCTAAGGTGTGGTACAGGTACATCGATGATACTTTCGTGGTGTGGAGCCATGGTGAAGAACAGCTCGGTGACTTCCTAAGACACTTGAACAGCCTCCATGCCAACATAACATTTACCACGGAAGTAGAAAAGGACAAGAAACTGCCATTTCTAGATGTGCTGGTCACAAGGGACGGCGAAACCCTGGGACACAGCGTGTATCGAAAACCGTCACACACGGACCGATACCTGTACAAACTGTCAAACCACCACCCGAGCCAGAAAAGATGCATGATTAGTACGCTCGTAACGAGAGCAGGACGAATATGTGAACCGCAACACCTCAAACGAGAAATGCAACACCTGGAAACTGTCCTGAGGAGCAATGGGTACTCCATAAATTATATTAGAAGTGTAACAGAGCCAAACACTCGGCGAAGTAAGGAACCAGAAAAAGAAATGTCGGGTACGGCCTTTCTGCCATACATTCCCAGAGTGACGGACAGAATCGGCCGTATATTGCGCAAACATGGCGTAAAGACGATTTTCAAACCGACAAGGAAGATCAAAGAGTGTCTTAGATCGGCGAAGGAGAAAAGAGACCCACTTGCAATGTCGGGAATATACCGTATACCATGCACATGAGGAAAAGTTTATGTCGGAATGACTGGACGATCCATCAAGACCAGAATCAAAGGGCATAAGCGACATTGCAGGTTGGGGCAGGTGGAGAAATCGGCCGTGGCAGAGCACGCACTGAATGAGACCGACCACGTAATAAAATTCGCCGACACGGAAGTTCTGGCTGTAGAGAAGCATTATCACACGCGCTTGTTCAGAGAAGCTGTGGAAATACAAAAACACGCGAACAGTTTGAAGAAGAAAGAGGAAAGTCTTAAGGTCAACGGATCCTGGCTTCCCGTACTGCAGCGAACGACCGTCGCAGGTAGCAAGAGGAGAACCGCACCGGAAATGACCGCGGAGAAGCCCTCGGACGTTGGCGCGCCAGGTACATATAGTCTGCGCCCGCGAGCGCGGCTCCAGTCAGCACCCCCTGTAAAAGAAAGCCTGTCTACGTAGTGCGTGACGTCACAAGATGGCTACACAGATAGTCCTTTCTTCAACAGTTTCACGGAACAGTGCTTGTGAATAGTCGTTCGGCGAGTTTCGCGTCAGTTTACTATTATAGTGAATGGTGTTCCTGCGTTAGTGTACGTGATTTGGTTGTTTAGTTTCTGTGCACTAAACTGGTGATCTGTTTTTCTTGCCTGTGAAAATTTCGTTGCCTGCAAAATGCCGTATCGTTGTTGTGTGCCGAATTGTAGAGGAAATTACGACGGTGGACCAAAAGTAACCGTGTTTAAATTTCCGGAGGATGAAGCAATGAGAAAGAAATGGTTGTCAAGTATTCGCAGAGATAACTTCACTCCTTCTTCAAGTTCAAGAGTAAGTATTTGTTTTGTTTATTTCTTAAAAGAGGTTAAGTGTGCTAACAAAGAATAGGCACTTATGCAGTAAGGAAGGTCAGCGACATTTTGACTAATATATCAGATCTTAACTGAATAAGTGCCGAAGAAAATAGCGTTTCGTTTTCTTGCCCTGGCAATTCTACAGTTTAGCTGGTATAGGTTACATGAATTCTGTATTCTGCGAGTTCAACCAGTATAGCCTAAGCACAGTCATACTTACGTAGTTAAATATCTCAGTATATCTTTATACTTACTGTTTATGCTGCCTGTTGTTAGGAATAAAAGTCGGTTTATAATTAAGTACGTGCACTTAAGATACAGACGATTTTCGATGTATTCTGCTTCTGTATTTGTGTTTCTTTTTGCTGTAAAAGTCTTTAGGAAGTTGCCTGTTCAAAAATAAGTAATGTGGTGTACCCAGAAATTGAAAATGAAGTAAAAACAGTGTCTCAGTCGCTTGTTTTTAATAAATTATTGGTGGGAATTTGAAGTCATTGCAAGGAATGTTACTATTAGGGAATATAGTAGGCTTTAGACTTAACAGTGAACCATAGACAGGAAAAATGAATGAGTACATGAATGGATTAACAGGCCATCACAAAATGCAAAGGGAGAAACTGTGAAAACATATAAAAAATACTTGTGGATTTTACAAATTCTTACTTTCTGGGTCTGGAATTTCAGATACATGCCAGTGGCCTACACAGCTGTCTTATAGATACACAGCTAAAGTACTTGAAAGCAATTGTGTGCTCATGTTTAGCCTAATAGGTAGCACATAAGTGGCAATGTATTAGTTCATCATACTGTCAGTTTTCATGTAAGTTATGAACTGATATCAAAAGCAAAACAGTGTCTATCTGATAAAAAGCACAACCTTTAAGTATTTCATAGTTCTAAAGGTTACACAGTGTTGACAATTACTTTGTATTATTCTGTTACTGTGTCACAGTTGCTTCTTGGATTACACCTGTGTGAGTTTGGTGTCATCATGCTTTCTTGTGTCCGAGGTGTGTGTGTGGGGTGGGGGTGGGGGGGAATAGAGCAAGACATTAAGCAAAAATCCCACCCCTCTTGTAAATATGAGCTTCAAGGCTAACTTATAAAAAAAATTGTCACTGTTATTGAATTATACTACAAACATTAGTCAATGTTTGTAATTTTTGATGGGGAAAGTACTTTCTTCATTTCACCATCTCTTCAAGAGCTTGTTGCCATGACATGTAACTGCATGTGTTTTGATATTTTAGTGTTATTGTTTTATAGAGTTACTATTCCATGGCCACATTTATCACTTGAGCATTCTTCTGCATTTTAGTTGGGAGTCTATTTGTATTTTAGAACTAGAAACTAACTTTATATTCATAAATTGTTTTCACACTATTAATATTGTCATCACATTCAGTTGTAAGCACCTTTTTCATTTTTTATTCATTTTTAATTACAGGTATGTCATGTTCACTTCCACAAGGATGATGTTATTTGGGAAACACAAATTGTGGATGAAAGGACTGGTCAGTTATTAAGAGCCCCCCTTCTCAAACCACGTTTGAGACCAGATGCAGTTCCATCACTACTCCCAAACTGTCCTTCCTACCTTTCAAAGGAAGAAAGTAGACGTGAAGGGCCAGAGGAGAAAAAGCAAAGGCTTGAAAATGAGCAGTTAGCTGCAGCGTTACAATATAGTTTAGCATCACAGAAGGACTATGAAAACACTTTCAGCTTCAGTTCTTTAGAAGAGTTGATGTTGCGTACGAAGGAAGTGGATTTGCCCAACGAGTGGAGTGTGATCGAAAAACACAGTGATTTTGTTTGTTTTTTAAAGATAATAAGAAATCCAGCACCATTAATCACACATTCTGTCGTTATAGATAGTAATTTAAATGTTTCATTGTTTAAGAAAGATGTACAAATTAAGACATTAGGAAAAAGATCTTTTCCTGTAATTGTAACCAATATCCATGAAATTGTCAGTGTACTGCAGGAGTTTTCAGACACAGATTGTGGGCACTCAGAAACTTCTATAGATAGTATTGTAGAGATAGTGAAAGACAGTCTAGGAGTGCTGAAAGACAGTTTACAGGAGAGTGAAAAGGAGATGGTAGACTTTATATATGAACAAGTTAGTCTCATAAATGTAAAGAAATTTAATCATAGGTTTAGTTCTACATTTATGATACTGTGTTGTTTGCTATTTTCAATTTCATCTCATGCTTACAATTTTTTACGTAGCAGCTCATTAATGAAAATGCCACATCCAAGCACTCTGCGTAGGATCTGCAGCAAATTTAATGTGAATCCATCTCACGAAAGGCTTGGGGGAAGTAATTTCCTGTCCTATGCAAGACAGAAATTTCAATACTTGAACAGCGATGATGTCAATGTTGTTTTGAGTGTAGATGAAATTCATCTAAATTCTTATTTGGAATATAAAGGAGGTAGTGTTTTGGGCATGTCATATAACTCTGAATGTGCTGCAAATTCAGCATTTGTATTTATGTTGCAGAGTGTCAAGTCTTTGTACAGGGATGTTGTTCACATTTTACCGGTGAAAACCATTTCATCTAATGCATTATCGATGTGCTACTGGCCATAATAAATGGCCTTGAACTAATAGGCTATAGGGTTTTTTGTGTGGTAACTGACAACAACAAAATCAATAGCAAAACCATGTCAATGTTTTCTCTGGATAAAGCTGTTAATATAGTTTTTAAACATCCATCTGATCCTAATTGCCCACTTTTCTTTTTAATTGATGCCATACACATTGTTAAATGCATAAGAAATGTGTGGCTGAACCAAAAAAATGATGGTAAAGATATGTTTTATCCTCAGTTTCCAGTTAGAAAAGAAGTGGAAGAAAATAAGTTTTCTGTAGCTTCTTTTAAAACACTGAAACAGATTTATGACATAGATTCCAGTTCTTTAGTAAAATATTGTCACACATTGTCTCTCAAATCACTTTGCCCTACATCATTAGAAAAACAGAGCATGAAATTAGTGCTGCAGATATTCAATCGACATGTGTCAGAGGGCCTTGAGGTAGCTAGTGATAAATTTGATTTGAGACATGCACCATCAACAGCAGAATACATTCGAATAATAACAAAATGGTTTGATGTCATGAATGTGAAATCAGTGTTTAAAGGGAAACACAAACAGAATCCTTATATGGATCCGTTGACAACTGATAGCGTTTCTATGCAATTTTTGCTAGATTTTCTAGACTGGCTTGATGTGTGGAAAGCAAAAGGTTTGTCAAGTGGGTTTCTCACAAAAGAAACATTTTTTGCTATTCAGCATACAACATATGCTGTTGTAGAGATTGCTCGATACTGTACTGAAGAGCTAGGTATGAGCTATTTACTGACAGCCAAGCTACAAACAGATGTGCTTGAGCGGCGTTTTGGAAAGTATAGACAGCTTGCAGGTTCCCAATACAATGTTTCAGTGACACAAGTCTATGAAGCAGAAAAGAAGCTTCGAATTCAAAGTGTAATGCCTTTAGTTTTATGTTCTCCTTCCTATGGCAATATCACAGTAGGGGCCATAAAAAATTTTATGTTTTCTGAAGTTGAAGAAACAGACACATTAGACATAGAAGTCAGTGTAACTCAAGACGATGTTCTTTCAGTGAAAGATATTGCAACGTCTTTAACTTTCATTGCAGGCTACTGTGCTCATGCAGTGATTAAGAAGCTGAAATGTGAGAGTTGCCTTAATGAAATTGTGATTGAAAAGGAGTTGCCAATAAACGAACATTTTAGTTTGATACAGAGACTTGATCATGGAGGACTAAAATACCCATCAGACACTATTTTAAATATGATTGTCTACACTTATATTGTCATCAGCAAACTTCTCAAAGAACATGAAAGAGATTTTCTTGCCTGTACGAATCAACGTGCTATTGCCTGTGCAGTAGCACTTGCTACTCTTCACGAAAATGACTTTTTATTATTTGATGGGGTATGCTGCAATGGACATTCATCCCAGGCAATAATGAAAAGTGTTGTTTGGGTTGGTGTCAATATATTTTTAAACAACTACTGTAAAAAGGTTAATGGAAAAAAAATTTCAAAAAACACTCAGCGAAAACTGCAAACTCTTACAACATAACTTTGAAATCTTTATCTTAGATTCTTTTTAAATCATTAATACAAAACCTGTCATCAGTAATATTGCCACATCAACAAATGCCTCTTAAGCTGAACTAGTCAGGTTAATCTGAAACTAGTCAAACTTACCAAATTGTAACTTATGGCTGAGAGTTTGTATAAATATTTTAATATACAGCTGCTAACAGCTATCAACACTAATAGCCTAACGTGAAATTTTTATCAAAGAAATTAATCTTTAATATAAAGAATCTTACACTAATTTTTTCTCAGTTGAAGTTGGGTGGTGAATGCTACATACAGGAGGGAGGGGAGGGGGTGTGGCAGGCAGAGAGGACCAATAGTAATCTTTTTATAGTATGTGAAACCTAAAAATCAATTCGCTTGCTTTTCCGAGTATGACTTAAACCACTTCTTTGCTGCATGCCTTATTCATAGTATTTCTAATTTGTGTAATAAAGTTATGTGGCCCAACATGGCACATGCCTTTGACAATGACAAGACAATGCCATTTTGATCACCTTCCTTTATTATTTTGAGAAAAACTTACACAAACTGTGCTATAGCAGACTCCACTTTTTTTGCAAACAAGGTTACTTTGTTTTGGTGATAAATGGGAGACAAGAGCAAAATTGCTCTATAGTTCTCTACATTCTCTGCAACACTTTTCTTTGTATACTGAAGTTATTACTTTAGCTTGTGATACATGTGAGAAATCTGCCAATTTGTAATGATTCATTAATTGTTATTGTTGAAAAAGCTACTATAGTATTTATGGATTCTTTAGGTAGACAAATTTCGATTTCACATAGTGTTTGTGGTGTTCCTCTGTCTTCTACTACTGTCACTGTTATGAGTGCAGATGTGCATGCTGTGACAATTGCCTCTCTTTTTCTGAGTTTACTACTTTCTCTGCAGCTGTTATAACTGTTGTTTTCTCAACATTTTCTTATGTAGATCATGTTTGCATATATTTTACTACTAATACAAATGGAGAAGCCGTTAGGGGAGGGCTTTGCAGTACTTTCATGGCCTTCTTTGTGTATAATGATTGGCAGGTCTCCTCATCTAATAGTAATGTAATTGTGGAACAGCTCTCACTTCTGTTACAAGCACTATTGAGTGCCACTAATTCTCAGGTTGACTAATTACTGAGCTCTTTAAATAGATGCTTGCTCTGTGCCATAAAGTGCCTTCTTGTTAGCTCATCTTTGCTGAGGAGAAAAATATCTGAGGTGGACTCTCAGGTATGCCCTTCTGTTGGCTTTTTGAATATATTTGTTTATAAAAGAATATTAAAAAAGCTTAAGCCTGTCACAATTGCTTTTCACTCACCTAATCTAATTAATGTAACCAGATCATATTCCAACACCACTTGACACATTTTTGCCACATAACATACACTTACAGTTGGTAATTACTTGCAATTTACAGGGTGACCTAATATAATGTGTATATGCATCGCCATTTTTCTACTACAGTGCTTTCATATGCATTCTTCCCACACAAAACTTTATGGTGCAGTGTTTTATTTGCATTCTTTTAGTGTCCCACTTAAAGACCTTCCATTACTACCCTGGAGATTATAAAATAGCAATTTAATCATTAATGTTGTTCAAAATTTATCATTATTATTCCTAAAATTATGAAACTTAAGTCTCAAGAATGTGGTTATTGTTAATGTTTGGCCTTGGTGTCCATAAGTCTTAATTATTTTGTCACTACATAGTATTCATGCTGTACATCTATCATTTTCTATTGTGAACCACTATTATCTAAAATTTTTCTCATTCCATGTGTTAGTGATTATTGACAAGAGTGTATGGAAGATGAACAAAAGAAATAAATAAATTCATTCATACACAGAATTTTTTTACTTAATTTGCATTCATTCATATCAGCATGGTCAGTAGATGAAACTTGTTTTCCACTTTTAAACAATTACCAGTATATATATTTTGGAATGATGATCTGTTAAAGTATTGCAACTAAATAGAGCTGAACCACCACCCCCACCCCTTTCCCCAAACTTACGGAAGGATGAAGTATCTAAGCCACTGGTGAGTGCAGCCCAAATGTGATGCCAAATGAAGGTAAGTGTTCATTTTTCACAATTATTTCATCACAGGTCACATCACATCATAAAACTTCTCAACAGATGAAATGAAAGTTTACTTTGTAGTTGAAATTTATTTATGTGCAATTCATGCAAACAGTTTGTTTCAAAGTATATACTTCTTAGTACAGAAACATTCTTTCTTCAAAGGTATTCAGTTTAGAGCAGCGAAATTCTAACCTGGTAATCTGTATTTTGAGACCTCTTGTAATTTCAATACATAATGGAAATTTAGTTAACTTACTGGGAAAAGAGAATTCATTGAAATTTGTATTGGCATACCAAAACTTTATGGCAATACCATTACATACTCATCTCAGGTCAGTGAGATTTTCTTAATGGAAAGAAACTTTCTTAGGGAAAGGTGCACAAACTGAGAAGAGATATCATATCATTCATTAGAACTGCATTTCACTTAAAAAATATTAACAGGAGAAATTTCTTTAAATTTAAAAAAAAAGCATGAATACAAGGTTGCTGAAATGGACTAAAACATATGTAGAACATGTCTTTCAGGGCAGTGTTAGTTTTTGAAACGACTCATACTATTGCTTATTACCAGTGCCTCTCTATAGGGGGTGTTATAATTCGAACACTATTTGCCCAATTTTCGTGTTTCTTTTTTTAATTAACAGGTATATCATCCAATCAGGTTTTAAAATGGATTTTGCTACGTAAGGAATAAACAGCGGCAATAACAGTGTCCGTAAAATGTTAGCTGCCAGTGTGCTACTTTGCAAAGTGCCGTCCACATTATTAGACCTGCGTCAAAGTGATGCAATATTTAACTCAAAAAACAGAACAAAACCCCTAAAAGAAAGTCCGCGTGAGCATACGAGAATCTTTCGCGGTTGGCTTTCAATCAAAATTTTTGTCATTAAAAATCGTCTTACACAGGAACTGCAAAACGGAAGAATAGATTGGCCTTTTCGAGATTTACAATTTATACTACAGCACTTACAGTTTAGGAATGGTATTGGGAAAGTGCACACTGGTGGCAAACAATTGCACTTTGTGTAGCTGACGATCTTTGAACGGCTAACCAGACTGCCATCAAACAAGTCGTGACAATCCCCATTAAAGCACCTTTAAAATAAACTACAATAAAATGGGTCCATTCATTTGGGAGTTTTGATGCCTCAGATAATGAAAGTTATTACAGCCACTTTTTATGTCGGGGCTAAAAGGTATGCAGAAATAAGTTACAGACAAAAGAACTGGGTCATTTGAGAAAGGAAATCTTGTAATTCATGAGAGAGGTATGTCAGATTTCTTTACGAATTTTCCTCGTACGGTTCCCGTAACAGTCTATTGCTGTGGCCAAACGGACTGCGAGCACCGGCACCAGACTACGTGCGTGACGTCACTGAGCGGGCGCGCAGGCTTTCCTCTATAGGAGGTGCTGCTCCAGTTCACCACCGGCAATGGAGGGTGAAGCTTTGACAATGCCAGCCACTCGTGCTGGCGAAACGTCAGAAAAATCATTAGATGAACGTCGGCCGAAGAACCCGAGACAGAAGCCAATAGGCAGTTTGTCACTTTTAGTGTTGCTTACCTGAGCTGCCATCATCCTGCACCGTCTCCACGACTCACCGCAGCAATCCAACCTAGCACGGAATTGGCCCCCCACCCAGGTCCACATCAGAAGGTAATAGCTACAAGCTTGAGACATTCATTACAACGGGCTATAGCCAATGGAACGTGACTACTTTGAGGTATGTCATAACAGTAAATACATTGGGAATAACCGATGTGCATAATATAGATAGTAATAATTATTACTGGTCTTTTGCAACTAAACTTTTTATAAATGGAACAACATTTCGGCGCCAACTGTTATTAAATGTATTTATGCACAACCACGATTTCGACATATGTGCCAGCCTCAAGTAGTAGGTCTCTATGAACTGTGTCAATGCATATTATTCTTCCTCACAGAACACTGTCCTCGTGTCATCCATGTTCACATTTTTCATATACATTATACACTGAAGCGCCAAAGAAACTGGTACAGGCATGCGTATTCAAATACAGAGATATGTTAACAGGCAGATAACGGCGCTGTGGTCGGCAACGCCTATATAAGACAACAAGTGTCTGGCGCAGTTGTTAGCTCGGTTACTGCTGCTAGAATGGTAGGTTATCAAGATTTATGTGAGCTTGAACGTTTTGCTCCGTGCACGAGCGATGAAGCACAGCATCTCCGAGGTTGCGATGAAGTGGGGATTTTCCCGTACGACCATTTCACGAGCGTACCGTGAATATCAGGAATCCGGAATCTGCAAATCGCTGCTGCCGCAAAAAGATCCGCAAGAACGGGACAAATGACGACTGAAGAGGTTAAAGGTAACAGAAATGCAACCTTTCCGCAAAGTGCTGCAGATTTCAGTGCTGGGCCATCAAAAACTGTCAGAGAACAAACCACTCAAAAAAACATCATCGATATGGGCTTTCGGAACCGAAGGTCCATTCGTGTGTCCTTGTTGATGCACGACACAAAGCCTTACGCCTCACCTGGACCAGTCAACACGGACATTGGACTGTTGATGACTGGAAACATGTTGCTTGGTCGGACAAGTATAGTTTCAAATTCTATCGAGCGAAGGGACGTGTATGGAGACAACCTCACGACAACTTCACGAATCCATGGACCATTCATGTCAGTAGGGGATCTTCAGGTTGGCGAAGGCTATGTAATAGTGTGGGACATGTGCAGTTGAAGTGATATGGGACTTCTGATACTTCTAGATACGACTCTGACAGGTGACACGTACGTCAGCATCCCGTCTAATCGCCTGCATCCATTCATGTCCATTCTGCATTCCGACGGACTTGGCTAATTCCAGGAGGACAATGCGACGCCCCAGATGTCCAGAATTCCTACAGAGTGGCTCCAGGAATACTCTTCTGAGTTTGAACACTACCGCTGGCCACCAAACTGTCCAGACATGAATATTATTGAGCATATCTGCCAGGAACTTAAATGTGATTTGCAGAGTATCCATGTAGATGTAGATATCAGGGATGCCTTGCAACATGCTGTTCATAAGAGTTCTCCACCCCCTCGTGCTCTTACGGATTTCTGGACAACTTTGCAGGATTTGTGGTGTCAATTCCCTCCACGGCTACTTCAGACACTAGTCGAGTCCATGTCACGTCGTGTTACGGCTCTTCTGCATGCTCGCGGGAGGACTACACCATGTTAGGCAGGTGTACCAGTTTCTTTGGCTCTTCAATGTAAGAAAGGATTGTTCATGACGTTCGATTCTATGGGAATGATTGTCCCCCTCGACCGTGATGTGATCCGGGACAGAAAGAACGTCAGCACCGGTCTTAATATCGTCTGTCTTTTTTATTGCAGATTCAGATTTCACCTAAAAGTGCATCAATTATAATGCGTTGATGGTAGTCGTGTAGACTCGTCGTAATTATAACAGCATAAGTTCCAATGTAACTTGGGCATATGAAAGCATTAATCCAACTCCAACTAATGCTTGTACATTCCTAAGTTGTATTAGAAGACGTGCTGTTGCAATTATGTTGAGCCTAAATCACTACCTACAACGCACTGATTATAGCAGCACTTTTAACTGAAATTTAGATCTTCAATAAAAAAGACAGATGATATTAAGACCTTTCTCCAGAGGCCTCTTTAATTTTCCTATAGGAGCGGTATCTATCCTTCCCCTAGTGATAAAAATACTATGGCCTTGCGTCAGTCCTCTATTCATTCCTGCTTAACCAATTTTCCCTTCCTGTTAGTCTCATTTTTTAGACGTTTGTATTCCCTTTCGCCCGCTTCATCTACTGCATCCTTATATTTTCTCCTGTTATCAGTTATATTCAATATTTTCTTGTGTTATCAAAGCATTTCTACTAGTCCTTGGCCTTTTACCTATTTCATCATCTGCTGCCTACACCATTTCGTTTTACAAAGCTCCCAATTCGTCTTCTACTGTATTTCTTTCCCCTGTTCTTGTCAATCGTTGCATAATGCTGTCTCTGAAACTCTCAACAGCCTCTGTTTTTTCAACTTATCCAGGTCCCAGCTCCTTCATTTTCTATCTTTTCTGTAATGTCTTCAGTTTTAATCTACAGTTCATGACCAATAAATTGTAGTCAGAGTCCACATCTGCCCCTGGAAACGTCTTAAAATTTAAAATTTGTTTGCAAAATCTGTGTATTACTATTACATAATCAATTTGAAACCTACCGGTGTCTCCATATCTCTTCCACATATACAACCTTCTTTCATGAGTTTTAAACCAAGTGTTAGCGATGATTAAGTTATACTCTGAGCAAAATTCTACCAGGCTGTTTTCTCTTTCATTCCTTTCCCCCAGCCCACCCTCACCTACTATTTTTCCTTCTCTTCCTAATCCCTGCTATCTAATTTCAGGCCCCCAGCCCCATTAAATTCTCGTCTCCCTTAACTATATGAAATTTTTTTTTATCTCATCCTACATTTCTTCAGTCTCTTCATCAGCTGCAGAGCTAGTTGGCATGTTAACTTGTACTACTGAGGTGGGTGTGGGATTCGTGTTTCTATTGGCTACTCATGGCAAGAAATATTCAGGCAAAAAAATGACTCGGGTCGTATCCCAGTGGAGTGTTACAGAACCCTCACTGTAGACAATATATGTAAATCAGCTAATTGATAACGTGGAAAGGTCCACGAGGCTCTTCGCGGATGATGGTGTTGTATTCAGAACTGTCGCAAAGCTAGACTGTAGTAGTAGTAGTAGTAGTAGTAGTAGTAGTGAGACCTGCAGAGACTCGACGCTTGGTGCAGAAACTGACAGTTCACCCCGACATAAAGAGCTGTAACGTATTGCGTGTAAATAGGTGGAAACCTCCGTTACCGCTCGATTAGCGATAACACAATACTCACGGAAGCAGTCACATCTATCTGGGAGAATGCGTAGAGAACGATTTAAAGTGGAGCGACCACATCAGCCTAGTTGCAGGAAAAACAGATGGCAGACAAAGATTATTTGGAAAAATTCTCAGGTTGTGTCGTGCTCCCTGTGACGCTTCTAATTCGTGGTAAAAGTAATTAAGGCGATATTTGCTTAATAAAGAATATTTTTCACTATTAGTGTATTGAAACTTTAGATTTATCGGTGACATAAAGATTCCATGAAAGGAAAGACGCCAATATTATCTTTTTCTTATCGCTTGTCTTTTTGATCTTGTTGCTTAGCTCTTGCTTTGTTCTGCGCTCGTGGCTCTTTATGCCATTCGATGTATAGAGTCTTCCTGCCTATTCATGTAACTTAAATTAGCGTTAAATAATAAATATCCGTACTGAATTTTAAAAATTTGTTCTTGCTTTGAAACGGAAATCCTTTCCTCTCCTGAATATTTACGTAGATGTGGCCAGTGCTTTGTACGGATGGAAGCTCTTGCGGTATTTTATTTTAATTCCCAAAAGTAGCTTAAAATTAGTTTTCTTTCATTTCTCGTGCTCTACATTCTGAACAACCTGCATTATAAAGTTATTTACGAAGTCAGATTTTCAATTAACACAGATCGGCTACCTTGATTGCTCAAAATTTATCTTTACGCAAAAACAAACTAGTAGCAGCTTGCATTAACTTTGGCTTGAGCCTGACGAAGTAATATTTCAGACTTGAAATCATTTTAAATTTATTTCGAGTCAGAGAGAAAACTATTTAATATCCACACCAAAGATAATTTTGCGTAGCAGTGAAATATATCTATGATCACAGAATAATAATTCCTAACATCACGATATTTTCACTTTATTTGAAGAATATGATTGTATTTGAAGTGCAATTCCCATTATTAAGTGTAGGAAGAGAAGTTCATAATAATAATTTATTCTTGCTTTCCCAGTAATTGTTTAGGGAGATACTTTCTCAGTTTCCCGTAGTAAAATCAGGCAGTGTCTAGTTTATCCATCAAAGGAGGTAGCTTACAAAACCCTCGTTCGACCGGTACTTGAATACTGCTCGTCAATCTAAGATCCGTACCGGGTAGTATTGACAGAGGAAATTGAGAATACCGAAAGAACAGCAGCGCGTTTCGTTACATGCTCATTTATTAACCGCAAGAGCGTCAAGGAGGTAGTAGCGAAACTCTAGTATTAGTAGCTACTAGTACAATTCCGTGAGTGTTTGTTCCTAGAAGAGGGCACGAATACATGGTCTGCTTCTACATGTACATTCAAAAAGACGCATCACGAAGGAATTATCCGAATGGGGGGGGGGGGGGGGGGGAGGGGAGGGGGAATCGTTAGATATGATGTACATATACAGACAGCCAATGACACATTAGTCGACCTCTGGCCCTTATGCAAGCAGTTATTCGGCTTGACATTGATTGATAAGATTGTTGGACGCCCTCCTGAGGGATATCGAACCAAATTCTGTCCAGACGGCCGGTTAGTTTGTCAAAATCCCGTGATGGTTGGAGGGTCCTGCCCATAATGCTTCAAACCTTCACAAATGGGGACAAATCCGAAGATCTTGCTAACTAAGGTAGGATTTGGCTAACACGAAGAGAAGCAGTATAAACTCTCGCCGTGTACGGGCGGGCATTATGTTCCTACATTGTCAGTCCATGGGGGCTTACCATGCAGGGCAACAAAAAGGGGGCCAAAATATCGTCGACGTACTGCTGAGCAGTAAGGGTGTGGTGGAAGAGAACCAAACTGATCCTGCTATGGAAAGAAATGACAGCCCACACCATCACTTCCGATTGTGAGGCCGAATGGCAAGCGGCATCAGGTTGGTATCCCACTGCTGTCTGAGGAGTCTCGAGACACATCTTCGCTGGTCGTGGGTTAGAAACAGGAGTCATCACTGAAGAAAATTCTACTCCAGTCAATAAAGATCCAGGTCCGTTACTGGTGGGACACCAACATGGCTGTCGCCCGACGTACGACCCGACAGCCGGGAATGATGGTCTGGAGTACCTTTTCTTCCCGTAGCAGGACCCTTTGGTTGTTATCCACAGTACCGTTAAAGTACAGCGGTATCTCGACGATATTCTACGCCCCGTTCTTTTGCCCTTCATGGTAAGCCATCCTTGGCTTACATTTCAGGAAGATAATGCCCTCATGTACACCGCGACAGTTTCTATTGCTTGTCTTCGTGCTTGCCAAACGCTACCTTCGCCATCTCGGTCTTCTGCTCTTCACATAAAGGATACATGAAGCATTTGAATAATGGAAACAGGACCACAAGTGTTAGAGTTTTCATAGGGGTAAACACAATAGCTTAAAATGGATCAGTGTGGGTTCGTTTATTACCGATTTTATCTCTTAAGAGAAAAGTTATGTTTCGTTCCGGAGCCTTTAATTATTTACCATGAGTTGGCAGCTAACACTTTTGCCCTATGACACACGTTTGTGACTGAACCTGCCATGCCTGTAAGACTTTATCGGCAGGCAGGTTGAAACAGTGAGCCCGGGCTCCGAGTGGAGGATATTGCGCAGGCCGGAGACAATTCCGCAGACGTTTTACGACTGTTGGAACGCCGCCCCGCGCCTCCTATTCCCTCACGGCGTCCTCCAGGGATACTCGCTGCTCCTGCGAGATACAGGAACGAGCCTCAGATGTTGTCTGAGGGCCAAGGCTGCTAACGCTTCTGTTCCAGCTGTCGCAATACTTACGATATTGCTGTAACAATGGTGCTGAACGAGGAGATGGGCTATACCTGGCAGCATAAATATCTACAAACATATCGCGTTGTTTCGACTACTACGAAAGAAAAGTTAGGGCTTAATTAAGTGAATTTATCATAGCGAACTATGCTGGTTTTCTGGCTGTTTGTGTAATTTATGTTTAGTTCTGAGGAATATTATTATTACAGAACGGTTGAGTGAGTTTTACCTTCGACGATTGTAATTCAGATTTACTAGATTTGTATATTGTCGCGATTTTTAACATTTCAGAAGGTAAACAGCTGACTGCTATACGCATCTCTTGAAACTTCAGTAGCTTTATCATGTAGACTAACTACAAACGGCTCGCACGCGGAAATGATACACAGAGAACTCTCATCTCATGTCTCTCTAGCAGAGCTGTTCTGTTGTTGTACTCCTTCCTTTCAAGTACCTTCATCCCTGTTTCTCCAACCTGCGTCACCCATCCTGATTTAGGTTTCCAGTGACTTTCTAAATCACTTCAGGCGAATGCCAGGATGGTTCCTTTGAAAGGGCACGGCCGGCTTCCTTCTTCATCCTTCCCTAATCCGATGGGACCGGTAACCTCGCTGTTTGGCCCCCTCCCCCAAATGAACCAACTTGTTTCTCTTCAAATACCTGAGTTATCAACCTTGAAACGGAGGTTCACTTCAAACAGTTCATATACTGCTAAATTTCAACCATCCTATAATTTTCTTTTTCCTCCTCGATGTAGCATTTTTATACATAAGAGTAGTCATGTCATCTTTTTCCCGCATACAGTCACCAAGAGAGGCAATGACAGTCAATCGAGATATACTCGATGTATGTAACAGATTGTGACGGACTTGCGATGTTTGAGAATGCAATTTAGGTGATACTCCTACGGCTTGGGAGCTTTTAGTGCGACCAACAAATAAAATCTTTGGCTCGTCAGTGTCACACGTGTCACCGTCGCACCAGTCACTGTCTATTCTTCCCAATAAAAGTTGAACTAAATCTCATTTGTAGAAAAAATTCTTAAAGAACAAAAAAATTATAAGGCATGTGGAGAAGATCAGGTTTTTGTTGAAATGTGGAAATATGCAAGTGACACACCCACATGGCTCTAACAAAAATTTGGGTAACAGAACGATTCCCCGAATATTGGACGACAGCTATCATCCACCCACTACACAAAAAGGGAGATAAGAGCAACCCAGACAACTACAGAGGAATCTCTCTCCTAGATTGCACATACAAAATTCTATCCAAGCAGATCCTATATGAAAGAATCAAGGAGCAATTTGAACAGGAGTTAGGGGAATATAAGGGAGGTTTCAGACCATGGAGAAGCTGTGCAGAGCAGATAATTAGTTTAAAATTGATTATGGCATACTACAAGAAACGGAACAAACCTCTGGCAATAACATTTGCAGATTTTAAGAAGGCATATGACTGTCTCCACAGACCTTCATTATTAAAAATTTTAAGAAATCTAGGACTCCATCCAAAACTAATTAAAATAATGCAACTCAATCTAACCAACAACAAATCAAAAGTAAAGTTTAGAGGAGAAATTTCGGAACCATTCCTCATAAAAACAGGCTTAAGACAAGGTGACTGCCTATCATCATTACTGTTCAACTGTGCACTGGAATACATAATGAGAGAATGGTAGAAGGACAAGATGATAAGAACTGGAAGTGCAAAAGATGATATTAGCTTACACTGCTTGGGATTCGCTGATGATCTTGCTCTCCTAGCCAACACCGTTCAAGAAGTCAGCAACAAGTGAAGTCACTACAAGAAATAGCAGAGAAAGTACGCCTTAGAATATCATTTGAAAAAACGGAGATTATGCTAACTGATCCACCACTTGCAAACAAAATTACAATAGGAGAATACGAAATCAAAATTGTTGATAAATTTAAATACTTAGGCGAAATAATAACATACAGTCTAAATGAGAAGCCATCATGGCAGAATAGAATAAAAAAACTGAGCTACGCAAATTACATTACCAAAACTACATACAACAAAAAAAGCCTATCTATAGATGCAAAATTAAAACACTATAAAACAGTTACACAACCAGAAATAACGTATTCAGCTGAAACTATCTTCAAAACAACTGATACAGCAGAAATTGACAGAATACTAAAAATAGAAAGAAGAATAATTAAGAAATGTATAAATAAACAGTATAAAATAAATGGACATTGGAGAATAGCATCAAATGAAGCAGTATATAAGAAAATAGAACCAGTCATGAGCACGATCAGGAGGAAACGCATCTCATTCTTTGGACATCTGATGAGAACTCCAGAACACAGAATTAGTAAAAAAATAATACAAAAATTGTGGAATAACAAGAGCGACATTAAATGGATCACAGAAATTAAGGAAGATATAAAATAACTCCAAATTACAACAGATGACCTAAAATCCAAGACAGAGGAAACCAGAATACTGCAAGACCCGCCAAACCAGACTACAAATGAAAATCAGTAAAAGGAGTACAGGAAGAGTGGTCTCAGATGAAGAAAGAAAGAAAATATTTGAAAGAATGAAGAAATATTGGGCAGACAGAAGAGCAAAACACCTTTCATATAAGAATAGACTCTAATAATTATATTACCTAAATATCATATTAAGTTATTGTTGAGCCAAATTGTATCCCTGTGTAACAACTTGTTTACAACTTTGTATTTTTGACTTGAGTGGTCCAATGAATGCCATACAATAAATAATAAAAAAAATGTATACACAGAAAAATAAGTTTGTTGGATTGGAGATATGGTATATCAATAACGTCACCCGACAACGTGATTAGTATTTAAAAATGACAGTTTTTACTATATCAGTTGCACACATTCAAGAGTGGCCTGGTGAACACTGATCCAAATGCGTAATATGAATACGGCTCGGGCCCCACATATGATGTTTCAAGATCATTAGAAATTTAAAGCAAGACTGTTTATATCAACTTTAAAAATTCACAGTTCTACTTACCCTCCCGTAATTTCACAGAACTAAAAGCTTGAAAAATGTAAGTTCGACTTCATCAGATTTACAACCCAACGTCCGAAATTGTTCGTAGCTGACGCAGTGATCCAATGACATGAACTGAACTGAACAATAATTTAAAGAGCAAGTCTGGTCAATACGCATAAAAACACATGTCCAGCCGACTGCCTGATATGCACTCCCCTGTCAGAACTCAAGTTCTGAGTCACAACGTGTACGTAAAACAGCAAGTGCCGACAAACGCATTGAAAACAGCAAGATTCACGCTAAAATTTCACGTGTACTACATTAAGTTTTAACGAACTGTGCCTTCAACATTTATTGCATACATATACGTAGCACATCAGTTCTGTAGGAAATGCGGTGTCTTTTTTGCTGCGAATATCCATATATATGTAGTCTGATTAGAATTTAAATTATGGACAAAAAATGTAAAATCAAATTAAGTAAAAACGGCAATTTAACAGTGAAAACTTAATCTAAATGCTGTTCAAAATGTGTGACACATTTGCAAACGTGTGTTGCAATGCTGTTTGTACATCTCTTTTGTAATATTGGTTACTCGGACTTTAATTAATTACTTAATTCAGACGCTTCACATGGAGTAATTATGAGTAGCTTATTTGAAGCATCTCGACGAATGCTTTCATTTGTGACGTAATTAGTATAAAAGTTATTACAATTATTGGAAAATTCCTTTACTCCTCATTAACTAAATAAACACTTCTCTTCCATAGTTAATCTATATAACAAACTAATTGTCTCATTGAGCGCTTTAATTTGCACATCGTGCTATGCTGTATGACTAGTAGTTTACACTCCATGTGTAAACTAATGTATCGCGATTATTGCGCGAACCGCTAATGACATTCGTGACATCACGTGTGGATGTTAGCAAATCTGGCAAAAACACGTGGGTATTACTGCTGCGGCCGTGCCCCCTCCCCCTCCCCCCCCCCCTGCCCCTATGCTCCCCCACCAACTGTCATAGCAGCGCGCAGACGAGCGGCCGTGCCTTCAAACCAATAAAGCTGTTTTGCGCTCATTTCAGTCTCTCCAGTCAGAAACCCACATTAGGGCAACAGCTCCGTTCGAATTTTTTACCATGCACTTACAAACATATTGTGACAGATTTTTCGTTAGCGTAATCTGTGGCTATTTTTTTCATAAATGTAAATCTTTGTAACTCGAAGTTTTGTAAATATTTCTGTATACTGTAAACGAAATGTGTGTAATTTTGTATATGAAATATTTAATGAGCAGTTCTATGCTCGTAGAATGTAATATGTTACTGTAGAGTCGTTGGAAGAGAGAAATTATAGTAGTAGAAGAACTGAGGAGAGCTAGGACAAGAGAATTGGCATGAGAGAGTATTACGAGGGGCTTTCCGTAAGTAATGCAACACATTATTTTTTCTTTAAGTGGGCTGGTTTAATCAGCATTACAATACACCATATCACTGCCTTCTCTTTTGTTTATTTTAAAGCCTGCCATTGTGGCCGAGCGGTTCTAGGCGCTTCAGTCCGGAACCTCGCTGCTGCTACGGTCGCAGGTTCGAATCCTGCCTGGGGCATGGATGAGTGTGATGTCCTTAGGTTAGTTAGATTTAAGTAGCTCTAAGTCTAGGGGACTGACGACCTCAGATGTTAAGTCCCATAGTGCTTAGAGCCATTTTAACAATATTTTCAAGCATAACCTCCGTTCAGTGCGACGGCGTTATACCACCTGAGAGCCTGTAAGCTAGCATGGTACCTCTCCACTGGTCGATGGCGCAGCCAACGTTCTTGCGGCATCATCCACGTACTGCTTCCCATGGAGTGCAGGCTTAATTGGGCCAAACAGATGGAAGTCAGAAGGCGCGGGATCCGGGTTGTAGGGTGGATGAGGAGGAACAGTCCAATCAAGTTTTGTTAGCTCCTCTCGGATGCACAGGCCTGTGTGAGATTTTGCGCTGTCATGGAGAAGAAGAAGTTCTTTGGCATTTTTGTGCCGATGAACAGGCTGAAGTCACTTCTTCAGTTTGATAATTGTAGCACGAAACACTTCAGAGTTGATCGTTGCACCATGAGAGATGACATCAAGCAGAATAACCCCTTCAGAAACCCAGAAAACCGACGCCATGACTTTGCTGGTTATTAACTTTTGCTTCGGAACAGAGGTGGTGTGGCGCCAGTTCAGGGATTGGCGTTTTGTTTCCGGTTTGAAATCATAAACCCATGTTTCATTCCCTGTGACGACGTCGAAGAAAGGTTGTCACGATCAGCGTCGTAACGGGCAAACAACTCTTTACAGAAGGTACTTCGTTGCTCTTTATGGTCTTCTGTCAAGCGGCGAGGAAACCAGCGGGCTCAGAGTTCTGAGTGCCCCAACTGGTGGACGCGTATGTCAGCACTAGCAGCAGCAACGATCACCTCGCATGAGAGTTTCTGCACATTCCAGCACTGCAGGTGTCACAACTATGTGCGGCCAACCGGCACGCGGAAGGTCGGATAGGTTTGCGCGACCTTGTTGCGATTATGACAGACGTCTCGCTCAACGACTCACCGTGCTTTTGTTCACTGTCAGGTCTCCATAGACACTCTGCAAGCGCCTATGAATATCAATGACGCTCTGATTTTCCGCTTAAAGAAACTTACTGGCAGCTCTCTTCTTGGAACACGCCTCCGTTACAAACGCCATTCTGAAGACTGGATATAGCGCCGCCACTTATCGGAATTTGAGGAAGCTATAGAGGCTAAATGGGGAATATTCCTCGATGTCCCACAGCAAATTCTGCGTTTTTTCAACCGAAATGGGCCGAGAAAAAAAGGTTTTCATTGACTTATTGAACGCCACTGGGACATATGGTTCGTTTCTGCAAGTGCTTCGCAACTGTTTGCATGTTAATTTTCCACTGTAAATTTTATAATCTATTTGTACATTAGCATATGGACGGGGTATTTTTTAATCCCGGGTCCTCGGCTTGTTTGTTCCCATACAAATGCAAATGAATGTCTCCTTCTCCATAACAGCGAAAGACCTCAAACAAGTCTGCTCACTCGAAAGGAGCTCACAAAACTTCACTGGACTGTTCTTTCTCATCTACCCTACAGCCCTGATCTGACATCTTCCAATGTCCACCTGTTTGGTCTAAGGAAGGATACGCTGCCCGCGAAGGAGTTCGTGGACGATGGCGACGTCGACCAGAAGAGTGGTACAATGCAGGCACACAGGCCATCCCAGTAAGGTGGGAATAGAGATTATGTAGAAAAAATAGGCTTCTGTAATTATGCCTCCGACTCGTTTCTTTTTGAACGCCAATTATATATTTGAGAAAAGAGTAGGGAATAATCTGGTGTATTGGAATCATGAATAAAACCAAGCTACTTTCAGAAAAAAAGTGTTACGTTACTTATTGAAAGCTCCTCATATTTACAGATGAGTTAATATTACTCACAGTTGATGGGCGAAAAATGTAGGCGATGTAATGGGTGTCCCAGAACATATACCCTATTTTCAAGTGGTCTCAGCTCTATAACTGTTGTCGACAAATACACAACGCTTGACACATACATGCACATAATCCAAATTTTTAAGTCATACGTAATTTCATTTCATGCACTCAATGCGAGCATCGCTGATGGCACGCGGAATGTCCAAACAGTGTTCGGTCTAACGTCAGAGTTTTGTAGCATTTGAGTGGTGTCACTTTCAACAGCTTGACTGTTACGTCCATGCAGTGAGGACATATCGCTACAGGTGTGGGGTATGCCTCGATCTAAACATATTCCGAAAGGAAAAAAATTAGTGGGTTAATGTTTGGTGATTTGGACGGTTCCGGGATTGGATCATCCGTTGCAGTGCACCAATACAGAGAGTCTTCTGCCAGAAACTTCGGAACACATGAAGCCCAACTAGGCGGAGTTCCGTAGAGTTGAAAAATTACATGAGGCTTCACCTCCTGCCACTGTGTTATAGCATAATTCTGAAGTTTATACCAGTAACAGATGTTTCATGGAAGAAGAATGTGCCGATGAGTTTGTCGTGCATCAGCGCACACCACACATTGGGCTTCGGCTATCCCTTATGTGCTGCCTCATATGCCTTGGCTTTTAGTTTCTCCAAATACTGACGCCACTTAAAGTAAGAAAATTTCATTCTTTTCAGTGTGGAATAACATGTTCTTCGCAATTTTTTCTATTTGTTTGTAATGACATGATTTACATTCTTGCAGAATCTGAATTTTGTAAGGGTTTATTTTTAACAGCGTAGCATCTCTGGCTCTGGGAGGCATGGTATTCACTTCGTAATTGAGAAAGTAAATGTCAGTTGCGGGATAACGCAACAACTGCAGTGAGTTTTAGACGTACTTCCTTTTATTAATATTTCTTCAGTACGTATAATTCTGATTTGACTGACAATCATCGCAGTGATCTTCAATAGTGAGTTCTTATACACCGTATTAAAATTGTTTTCATAAGCATTTTTCTTTAACAACTTTAGTATTAAGAAATGCAGACGAAGATCTTGGTGAACCTTTGGCTTGCGCCACCTATGCGGGAGAGTCCAGTCGAGTCTCGTACAGTGACTGTACGGTTCTGTTGTAGGTGAGAGGCCGCACGTTTGACTGTTAGTTACGCGCAGTCTCTGCAAGCAATGCAGAGTGCAATGTAAACAGGAAGTTTACTTTCCTATGCGATTGTAATTCATCTACATCTACATCATATTCCGTAAGCTACCTAATGGCGTGTGGCGGAAGGTACTTTTTGTACCACTAACTGAGACCCCCAACTCTGCTCCACTCGCGAATAGCGCGTGGGAGGAATGACTGTCAGTAAGCCTCTGTATTGGCTCTAATTTCTCGAATTTTCTCCTCGTGGTCATTATGCGAGACGTATGTAGGGGGTAGCAATAAGTTGTCCACCTCCTCCCGGAAAGTGCTCTCTTGAAATTTCAATAGTAAATCTCTACGTTATGCACAACGCCTCTCTTGTAACGTCTGTCAATGGAGTTTGTTGAGCATCTCCGTAACGCTCTCGTGCTGACTAAATGATCCCGTGACGAAATGTGCCGCTCTGCTCTGGATCTTCCCTATCTCTTCTATCAGTCGTATCTGGTGGAGATCCCAGATAGATGAACAACACTCAAGAATGGGTCGAACAAGCGCCTTATAAGCCACTTCGTTCGTGGATGAGTTACATTTCCTTAAGATTCTTCCTATGAATCTAAGTCTGGCATCTGCTTTTACCACTATTTGTTTTCTTTGGCCATTCCAAAAAATGGTTCAAATGGCACTGAGCACTATGGGACTTAACTGCTGTGGGCATCAGTCCCCTAGAACTTAGAACTATTTAAACCTAACTAACCTAAGAACATCACACACATCCATGCCCGAGGCAGGATTCGAACCTGCGACCGTAGCCGTCGCGCGGTTCCGGACTGAGCGCCTAGAACCGCTAGACCACCGCGGCCGGCTTGGCCATTCCATTTAAGGTCACTCTGGATAGTTACTCCTAGGTATTTTACGGCAGATACTGTTTCCAGCGGTTTGTCATCAATAGTATAGCTATACTGTGGTGGATTTCTTTTCCTACGTATGCGCAATATGTTACATTTATTTACGTTCAGGGTTAACCGCCAGAGCCTGCACCATTTACCAATTCTCTGGAGGTGCCTCTACAAATCGTTACTATCTTCTGGAGTTGCTACTTTGTTACAGACAGCAGCATCATCTGCGAACAGCCCTAGAGAGCATCCGACGCTGTCTACTAGATCATATGTACGTACCGTAAATAGTAACGGCCCTATCACACTTCCTTGGGGTACACCGGAAATTGCTTTTACATCTGTCGATTTTGTTCGGTTAAGGGCGACGTGTTGAGTTCTGTCTGCTAGGAAGTCTTGCAACAAGTCGAAAATCTGCTCTGTTACTCGATAAGCTCGTATTTTTTTTCACTAAACGGCAGTGCGGGACGGTGTCAAATGCTTTACCCAAGGCAAGGAACGCGGCATTAACATGATCGCAATTGTCTTTGGTCCTGTAGATCACGCGTTGAAATAGAGCGAGCTGAGTTTTTTAGGATCTCTGTTTGCGGAATAAATGTTGATTTTTATGGAGGAGATTTTTCTTCTCCAAGAATGTCATAATTCTTGAGCATAAAACATGTTCCATAATTCTACAATAGATTTTCGTGAACGATATAGCTTTATAATTGTGTGAATCAGCCCTACGGACTTCTTGAAAACGGGAAAGATCTGCAGTTTCTTCCGGTCGCTGGTATCCTTCGTTGCTCAAGCGATCTACGATAAACTACTACTAGATGGGGAGCAATTCATGCGAGGTATTTATGTACGATCTGATGGTTACTTACTGGAACTGTGTTGTGTGTTACATTGTATTCGTCATGTTATTACATTGCTTGTTAGCAAAAAAATGGTTCAAATGGCTCTGAGCACTATGGGACTTAACTGCTGAGGTCATCAGTCCCCTAGAACTTAGAACTACTTAAACCTAACTAACCTAAGGACATCACAACACATCCATGCCCGAGGCAGGATTCGAACCTGCGACCGTAGCGGTCGCGCGGTTCCAGACTGTAGCGCCTAGAACCGCTCGGCCACCCCGGCCGGCGCTTGTTAGCAGTTTACAATTTTGTCTGCTACATAGCATCCTTCTTTGCGATTTCTCATTTAATAGCTCTGAGAGCCTTAGGCTACTCATTAGACAATTCTTACAGTGTCAAATCGAGAAATACGTACCTACGACCTGAGTGCTGCTTCTGCGCAGGGAAATCTATGGAAGACACCATGTTGGTGGACAATTAGAATCAGTGTGTACTGACTTGATCCGGCAGAGTGTAACTGGGATCCTCGCACATTCTGTATTCACAGCACAGATGTGGACAGGCTTGTGTAATCTGTAGTAATACGGAGGAGGGGATATATAGGACGCATGTTGTACTGAATGTTGACTCTTGTTACCATTCGGTTGCAATAGTTTAATCATTTTAAAAACACCGTCTCGTGTCCTATTGTTTTACCGGCATAACAGTTTGCGTAGCACTCTGTGCACCATGGTCTTTGGTACTTGGAGCTGACATGGTAGTGATCTCATCGATTTGGATGCTAATCGTGTACGATCATGCAAAAGCTGTCCGATGTTTTCGATAATCTCTGTAGACGGTGAATTTCGCCCACAGCTTTTCTCATTTTCAGCAGTATCCATACCTAAACATTTTGCATCTTTACTTTAATCAATTTGACGTCTGGTGGCGGTTCCCCGCTGGCTATGCTGAACCTTCTTCATGCCGTGATTGGAAATTTCATCTCAGGCAGCCAGACAACATATTGTGCCTTTTCCTGCAGTGATGTCGCCATTTTAAGCTTTAATCGATAGTGCCGCTTCCAGCGATAGATTCAGTAACTGAAACACACCATCATGGAAACTTAATGAGTTTGTCAACACACTGAAACAGTACATCGTAGACATATGACATGGTAGATTGTAATAGCTATTAAGAATCAGGGTAAACATGTTCGGACACCTAGTAAAATAGTTGAAGAGCTACAGGCTCGTGTGTGGAGTACCAAAATACCGTTCGATTAAATGTTGATATTGCTGAGAGGTGGCTGGAATTTTACAGGTGGCACTTGTTCTCTACAAAACTCAGAAATCCGAATTCGCCACATAAAAGCTGTGTGAACAACTAACTCTATTGACGAGTTCGTCCACAGACTTTTGATGGGAAATCACAGGGATCAAGGAACCGCTGGCAATCCAGATACTGTGTAGTGGATTGTATGATTCATACATACGAGGTGCAACAATAAAGTAATGAGACTGATTTTGTTTGCAAGATGTGGCAACGCTACAGGCTTGCGTAGGCACAATATCTTTGGCCTTGGTCTATAAGCTGCTTCTAGTCCAAGCGGCACATTGATGCAACTGCTCAGTCGTGAGTTGCGCTGTAATAGGTTAACGCGTGTTTGTGTCTCTCGTCACGGAAATGGAACCGCATAATATTGTGCAAACGGAAATCAATTCAGAATTGTTGAGCCGTGTTATCACTGGTGACGAAAGTTGGTTTTTCAGTACGATCCAGAGACTAAACGGCAAAGTTCGCAATGGTTCTCAAAGGTATCACCCAGACCAAAAAAAGCTCGCATGTAAAAGCGAAAAGTGAAATGCATGCTTGTGTGCTTCTTTGATTCAAAGGGAATTGTTCATAAAGAGTGGGTGCCTCCTGGACAAACAATTAACCAATATTACAACAAAGAAATTTTAGAAAGACTTCGTAAAAGAGTTCTTCGTGTCCGTGCCAACGTTGCTGATAATGGGATTCTGCATCACGAAATGCGCCATCCCATACTGCTCTGTCAGTACAGCAATTTTTAACCTTAAAACAAATTTCAGTACTACCACAGCCGCCTTATTCACCAGATATCGCTCCGTGCGACTTTTTTCTATTTCCAAGAGTCAAAACGGCGGTCAAAAGACACCATTTTCAAACAACACAGGAGGTCCAAAAAGCTGTGACTAGGGTCTTTGACGATATTACAGAAGATGAGTCCCAGAAATGTTACCATCAATGGCAGAAGTTCTGGAAAAAGTGTGTGCAATCAGAAGGGAACTACTTTGAAGGAGGCAACACTAAACTTGACTAAAACTGACTAAAATGTAAGCAACATTTTTTTTCACATCAGTCTCATTACTTTATTGTCGCACCTCGTATTTGAAGCACTTGCAGTGACAAAATAGTTCACTGCCATATTTTTATCAGATGAAACATTAAACAGTGTTTTTTCTTATACCCTCTAAAATGACGTATATCTACTTTTTTGACTTTTTTTCTGAAAACCCAATACAATGTGCAGAGAACTCTCCTCAACACACTCTGACACTATCACCTTCCAGCTCGCTTACATGTCATACTTGGCTTTGAATAGCCAGAAAGTTTAGTACCATTAAGACTTTCTCAATTAGAAACCTTTTTATGAAGACTTTTGGAAGAGTCACAACTTTTCGGTCAGTCAGAGACAGGCCAACGTATGTATGTAATTTGTTGGCTACAATGCGTGAGAGCAATGTAATTCGGAAAAGTTTTGGAATTTTGAAATATTTTTATGGCTACTATACAGACACTCGGATTCGCTAGAGGTCGTTCCAAAACTCATTACAGTCCATTGTTGTCATTGTTTCAAGTTACATCCAGTGTGGCGTCTAAGAGCTCGTTTCTGTTGACGGGGTGGCTGCCAGCAGAGAAACGACTGTTATTTGTGGGAGAGCCACAAGCTCGTCCGCAGCAATGACATTTGTAATTAAACTGTCAGGTATCACCGCGACGTAGCCATCACTGCCCTTTGTGTGTCACCGCATATGATGCGTGTATGGGCGACGCATGTAATTTAACACTGGTAAAGACCCAAAGGAAAGTTATCGGTGCTTTCGTTTCAGGAATCCCTCGGGGAGTTCCACTTGCACGTGAGTCATTCTATGGAGTAGTTATGAATATAGGTTTGACATACAGATTTCACTATTACGCCAACTCACTGGTGTACATGGGTAGTGGTTTGAATATTTATCTTTTCTGTCCACACAGTTGGTGCTGAAAGAAAGATTAGAGGTCGCCATTTCCTCTATCTAGAGGCCACTAGAAACGGAGGAATAACTGAGGTGGGTGAGAAAGGAGAAAGGAATCTGCCATGATCTTACTAGGAAAATCGCGAATGTTCGTTACGTCATGTCCCGGACTTTTCGTGGCGTCGCACTAAGTCCCACTCGCGATTCATGCACTCCTAGCAACGTCCGGGGAGCGAGACAAATTACGCGGTACATTACTTAGCATATTTACTAGGGAAAGTTCATTGGCCAAATCAGATTAATCCTCAGCGCTGGTACATCAGTCAAAATAAAGTTCTCCACCCCGGCTTTGACCTGCAAGAAAGCGTTAAAATTATCACTGCTCCTGTATTAGTCCACCCACCTTCAGAAAGACTGTTAGATTCGACCATTATGTTGGAAAACGTACACCAACCAGTCACTGCATCGCCGCCGGCTGGTTTCTGGCAACTACCACCTATAGCCTCAGGGAGAGAAAAAAAGCTGCATAGCACCTAAAGTAAAAAAGAAAAAGAAACGCAAAAAAGACGTGAAGCAAATGCAATTTATTGCCATTACTAGGCGTCGCCACGTTCTTCTCGTTTATTAAACACCACCTCTAGCTAGCTAATGGCTCCACGCCCTGCTCTGTGGACTGCTCCTAAAAAGCACTAGCACGTTTAATTAACTTCAAAACTCGCTCACAAAATTGGCAGATTAAGCAGATTCCGCATCCGTGAATGGTATGGCATATGCGAACTCTGTCTACGTTTTCCATTCGGGCAAAAAACTTAATTCTTCGCTGAGGACCTCACTACCGACGCATTATAGTCAATACTCTTAAAACATCTCGAGAAAGTTAAGAGGCACAAACCGGGGAGCTAAGCTACAAGTTCTGAGAACTACTAGTGTAAATCCTCTTAAGACAAAGCCGTGGACCCTGCTCTGAATGATGCGTGCAGGCTAACTACTGGGTATTTAAAATCACTCCTCTGTTGAGAAGATTTACTGTCCTACCAGTATCACTCCTCCAAATATTCGTCAAGGAGTTGCTGCCAGCCATGAGAAGCAGAAGGCTGAGACCTTTGAAGATCACCCCACTGTCTGTCCATGAGATACCTAAGCCTATGCTAAAGTCAAGACAAAGTTTCCCTCCGCAAAACACTTTATCGATGGAAATCCGTTCAACAGGCTTGGATGAAATTGTGAGACAATCTTCAGGCCGGCCACAACGAGGAGAGGGGTGTTTGGAGCTCCTTTATCGGCTTAAGAACGGGTGTCGGTAGGAGCGAAGTTCACCCTTAAACTGTAGGGTTTCACATCGGAGGAAAGCAAGTGTCAGCATGGAGAAGAATGTACTGTGTAACGGCTATGCCAGTGCCATCTCTGTACATTCACTTGTTCAGAGCAGGAACTTATGTTTGCAAACGGTGGTGTCGTAATTTGGCTCGGTTTGGACAAATGCCATCCGATTTTCAAATTTGGTCGATGACATTTCTGTATTTTCTATTTTTATAAATCTGTATGTACTGTAATAACTAACCGCCCGGATATCCAGACGTGTTGCAGTGCCGCTTCCGGGACGGGGAGTTGCGCTGGCTCCGGATCGGATCGGATCCACCTGTCGGATTAACGACGGGGTCTGTGTGCTGGTCAGTTTGGATTTGGTTTTTGGCCGTTTTCTCACATCCCACTAGGTGAATACCGGAGGGATACCCAAGTCTTGCCCCAGTTACACGTCTGGCAACCGTCTAGAAAAACTTTCGCTCACTTTCACACAAATAACACTATGCCCAAACAATTGGGGTACACATATTCCGTCCCGGGTAATAACATTCGGGCCTTGCAATAAGTCAGTCTCAGGAGCAGATCTAAGGCATTTTCAACGGTCATTTCTAGCTCCCACTTACATCATTGATCGGCAAAGTGCTGCTTGCTGCCAGGATTCTACAATACTTAATTCCAGCAGGCGCTGGAAAACACCTGCTATCCCTCGTCCGTAAGCCAGAACAGTAAGCTCAAAATCGTTACGGGAAGGCTGACAAAAGCCTCCACAGTATTCAAGACGATCAGCCTGCCCTTGCACTCTGGAATAATATGTTTCAAATCGCCATGATATTTGCGTAAGCGCGAAATGGGAATCATGGAAATGAAACAAGGACGGCAGGATGTGAGTTACAGCTACATCCTTGTCACCATTAACAACATTCCTCTTGACTCTTTCACAATAATGTTAACATATGCATTTTCGCCATATAAAATAATCCTCCTCGGATATTTAACTTCTTTTGTAATTGAAGAACAATAAAATAACTTGTAAGCACAAAATATCCTCTAGGTGTAATAAATATTATACCGGTAACTTAGTTTATGTTCATAAGACGGTAACCTAATCATCGTAAAATGTATTTGCTGCACCATGGCTTACATGATACCTACAGCCGCAAAAGCTACTTGAAGTATTTACAGGAATGTCTCATTAAGTTACTCGTTGCTATCTAAAAGAAAGTATTAATATTCATCAGCTCAGTTTTCTCTAGATTTGGGTTTATAATTATATATTTTTTCTGACAGATGTCTGCGTTACCCAATTTTAGCTATTAGATTTTGTTTTTCTCATGTTAGTTGATTTTCAGGTTGATAAAATTAATTTAAATAATGGTTATTTTCTTGCTGCGCCATCTATCACACCCTTGCAATGACTTGTTGTTCTGAATAGAAAAGTATCATTTTCAAACGACTGAAGTAATCACCTTACTCACTGATAGGTTAAAGAAAATCAAACAAATTTAAGCGTGAATTATTTATACGATAGACTTTATGGTTTTTCTTCAATCAACTTTACTTGTTTTTGGTAATTTTTTCTTTTACCCATCACCGGATTTGTGCACCTCTGAAGCTACTGTCAAACCGTCTGAACAAATGCATGGTTGCTACAATGTAGTCGAGTGTTGGCGGCTGAGACAAAAGTACACTATGTGATCTAAATTATCCGCAAACCACCAAAAACATGCGCTTTTTATATTAGATGCCTTGTGCTGCCACCTACTGCCAGGTACTCCATATCAGCCACCTCAGGAGTCATTAGAGATCGTGAGGGAGCAGAAAGTGGCTCTCCGCGGAGCTCATGAACTTCGAACGTGGTCAGATGATTGGGCGCCACTTGTGTCATACGTCTGTACGCGAGATTTCCACACTCCTAAACATCCCTAGGTCCACTGTGTCAGGTGTGTTAGTGAAATGTAAGCGTGAAGGGACACCTACAGCACAAAAGCGTACAGACCGACCTCGTCTTTTGACTGACAGACCGCCGACGTTTGAAGAGGATGGTAATGTGTAATAGGCAGACATGTATCCAGATCATCACACAGGAATTCCAAGCTGTACCAGGATCCATGGCAAGTACTATGACAGCAAGGCGTGAGGTGAGTAAACTTGGATTTCATGGACGAGCGGCTGCTCATAAGCCACACATCACGCCGGTAAATGCCAAACGACGCCTCGCTTTGTTTAAGTAGCGAAAACATTGGACGATTTAACAGTGGAAAAATGTTGTGTGGAATGACGAATCACGGTACGCGATGTGGCGATCCGATGGTGGGGTGTGGGTATGGCGAATGCCCGGTAAACGTCATCTGCCAGCGGATGTAGTGCCAACAGTAAAATTCGGAGGTGGTGGTGTTATGGTGTGGTCGTGTTTTTCATGGAGAGGGCTTCTACACCTTATTGTTTTGCGTGGCACTATCACAACACAGACCTACATTGATGTTTTAAGCACCTTCTTGCTTTCCACTGTTGAAGATCAATTCATGGATGGCGATAGCATCTTTCAACACGATCGAGCACCTGTTCATAATGCACGTCTTGCGGCGGACGGGTTACACGATAATAGCATCCCTGTAATGGACTGGCCTTCACTCAGTCCTGACCCGAATCCTAAAGAAGACCTTTGGGATGTTTTGGAACGCCGATTTCGTGCCAGGCATCGCCGACCGACATCGATACCTCTCCTCAGTGCAGCACTCCGTGAAGAATGGGCTGCCATTCCCCAAGAAACCTTCCAGCACCTGGTTGAACGTATGCTTGCGAGAGTGGAAGTTGTCATCAAGGTTAAGGGTGGGCCAACACCATATTGAATTCCAGCATTACCGATGGAGGGCGCCACGAATTTACAAGTCATTTTCAGCCATGTGTCCGGATACTGTTGATCACATAGTGTAGTTGCACGAGAGAGACCACAGAGGTAAACTATAGGATCCTGTGGCCAGAAGTGAGTAATGATCAAGAAAGAGGTCATTGTGGATGTGGACGGTAGCAGAAGTAATTAGTGTCTCTTCCTGCACGAAACCTGTTTTGTAAGAACATTAAAGGTCGCAGTTTTGTGGTGAAAAACATGTAAAATTTAGTTTCTAACAGAAACAAAGTGAAGAAAGTATTTTGTGGCACAGATAATACGAAAATACGTAGTGCAAAGTAATCAGTTATTTGAACAGTGTATCAAATATATGATAATGATGGAGGTTTCCGATCATCGTTTGTTATGAATCTACGTCTACATGGATACTTTGCAAATCACACTCAAGTGGCTGGCAGAGGGTTCATCGAGCCACCAAATACCGATAAAGAGAAATGGAAAACAGAGAAAAGAGAAACGAACGTTTCTAATATCCGTGGGGGCTGAATATACGTCATATCTGCTCCTCCCCCTGTCTCCGTCCTATCTCCTGCTCCCGCTCTCTTTGTCCATATCTTCCTTCTCCCCTCACTCTCTGTCCATCTTCTCCTCCCCTATCTCTCTCCCCCTCCTCCTGCACCTCTCTCTGTCCCTCTCTCTGACCGTCATCTGCTTCCTCCTTTCTAAGTGGATTTTGTCCTTCTCCCCCTTTCCATCATCATCTGCCCTCTCTGTCTGCGCGTCTCTTCCTTTTCGCTTTGTGTCTCCATTTCCTCCATCTCCACTCCGTCCCCCCCCCCCCCCCTTTCTCTGACATTGAGCCTTGATTACTGTAATTGCATATTCAGATTCTGTAGTAGCATTCTACGTAAATGTAAGCGGTAAGCCATAAATACAACTTTCCTGTTTGTTAACAATGTTTACGACTACAATATATACATAGACTATGTCCGTCCTAATGTTCGTTAGAAGATTGTATAAAAATTTGAAGTTAACCAGTCAAAGAATTTTCGAGAATTTTGGTAATAACGTCTCCGCTTTATATATTAAATATTTCGTTGTATATTATATATATTCAAGAATAGTTGTATAAAACACGAGCATATTCCAATCCAACGCTATGTCAAAATTTCAAAAGAACTGGTGAATAACTTGCGCATATTTAAGATTTTGAACAAACGAACGACAGGTTTTTGCTAACAACGTAAAACAGGCCCGTATTCATTGTTTAAAAATTTGATGTAACTGATGAAGAAACTTTTGTAGATACACGATTTTGAACAAACTGACATTTACATTTTTATTTATGTAGATACACCGAGTTTATGTCGATGGTATTACGTAGGATCATATTGCAAGGGACTTTTTATCCCGGCAAGCTGCATAGATTGCTCAATTACTTGTCAGTCAACTAGGAGCTTCCGCATCCGTACACCATCTTTGCGTCTTCCGCGCAACCTACGTGTACTGTTTATACTGCGCGAGAGATCCAACTCTCCAGCAAGTACGTCCGCCAGAACGAAACAAAACTGTGAGGTCAGCAGGAGCAATTCCAAGAGACGTAATGTTTTTTTTTTTTTTTAAGAAAAGATTAAAGATTTTGTATCGTCGATGTTTCCACAAACGTGAACTGCGTGACAAAGAAGGTTATCGTTTGCGATGTAGCCACGGTGCTCTTATTACTGTAAGTTCAACGGTTCTGCTAAATGACTACATCGAAGAATGACTCAGCGTTCATTAAACGCGCTAAAATGTGTGAAGAAAATATTGTTTGGTATAATTATGAGGGGAAGATACTGATAGGCGGAAACCTGTATGGGTGTCTCGCTGTAGCCGCTTTCTCGACTACTCGTCGGTGGCGGGTGACCGAACAGCCGCGGAACAGCGAATAGGGCCGGGGTAGAGGAGAGCCTTTGCACTCTGGCTGCTGTTTGCTCGGCAAACGTCCGGGGGCGGGAATTTCCGACTCTGATTTGAGGAGATTTGTAAGGGAGATGTTTGCCGTTCTGTTTGTACAAACTCAACATCAGCCGGCCGCAGCCGCCTTGGAATACTGTTTGCTGGCCGCTCGTCGGCTTTAATGAACGACTACACGCGTAATGCGATCAGTATTGGCAGGCACGCGCCTCAGCCTGACGCATTAAAATAAGTGCCTCTGTCTCCTGCCCTTACTTATACTAGGCTACTTACTACATTAGCTCTGTGCTCAGGGGTTCGTTGTTCCTTCAGTCACTTACGGTAAACCGGCTGTAGCAATTACACCAGCTCACTGACAGATATTTATCGCTAAACCGGTTGGGGATTGGGAAATCAAATTGCACGCGGTTATTGAGTCTAAACGTTGTCTCACATTGTACGTGGTAGTTGCATAGCAAACTGTGTAATGTGTCTATAGCATTCAATAATTCTCTGAGTTTCATAAGCAGCAGGGAGAATGTTGTTGCTGTTGTGTTCAGCCCGAAGACAGATTAATGCAGGCTTCCAAGCTAGTTATCCTGTACAAGCCTCTCCAACTCCGCATAACTACTACAACTGGCACTGAGTTGGCAAAATTCGTGTCTCAGCGAGACACACGTATACAGATGGCGATAGTACCGCGTACACAGGGCATAAAAGCGCAGTGCATTTGTGGAGCTGTCATTTGTATTCAGGTGATTAACGTGAAAAGATTTCCGGCGTGACTATGGCCGCATGATAGGAATTAACAGAGTTTAAACGCGGAATGGTAATCGGAGCTAGACGGATGAGATATTCCATTAAAGGAATCGTTAGGGATTTCAACGTTCTGAGATCTCCAGTGTCAAGAGTGCATCGAGAATATCACATTTTAGGCATTACCTCTCATCACGGACAACGCAATAGCCGACAGTGCTCACGTACGACAGAGAGTAGCGGTATTTGCGTAGAGTTGTCAGTGATATCAGACAAGCAAAACTGCATGAAATTATTGCAGAAATCAATGCGGGACGTACGACAAACGTATCCGTTACGACAGTGCGACGAAATGTGGCGTTGATTGGCTGTGGCGGCAGACGACCGACGCGAGTGCCTCTGCTAACAACACACCGCCTGCAGCGCCTCTCTTGGACCCGTGACCGTATCGATTGGACCCTAGACGACTGGAAAACCGTGGTCTGGTCAGATGAGTCCCTATTTAAGTTGGTAAGAGCTGATGGTATGCTTCGAGTATGGCGCAGACACCACGAAGCTATGGACCTAAGTGGTCAACAAGATACTGTTCAAGCGTGTGGTGGCTCCAAAAAAGATGTGGGCTGTGTTTACACGAAGTGCACGGGTCCTGTGGTCCAACTGAACCGATCATTGACTTGTAATGATTATATTCGAGAAATAGGAGACCATTTGCAGCCATTCATGGACTTCAGGTTCTCAAACAACAGTGTCACGTCACCGGGTCACAACAGTTGGGGACTGGTTTGAAGAACAGCCCACATCGGCCGACAAGAATTCCATCGAGCATTTATGGGACATAATCGAGTGGTCAGTTCGCGCACAACATCCTGCACCAGCAACACTTTTGCAATTTGGGCAATTCTGGACTGCTACGGAGGCAGCATGACTGAGTGTTTCTTCAGGGGACTTCCAACGACTTGCTGAGTTCACGCCACGTCGACTAAGAGGTATCCCATGATTTTTGGCATCTCAGTGTATATACGCTGTGCTCTAGCCTTGGTCTCTCTCTACTATTTTAACCACTCACACTTCCCTCCAACAAACAATTAACAATTCCTCGACACCTCAGGATGTGTACTATCAACTAATCCCTTCCTTTAGTGAGGTCGTGTCATAAATTATATTTTTCTCTGATTCGATTCAGTATCTTCTTTTTAGTCACTCATTCTACGCATTTAATTTCAAATGCTTCTATTTCTTCTTGTCGTAACTGTTTATTGTCCTCATTTCTCTTCTGTACAAAGCTAGCTCCAGGCAGATTTGCAGAAAAGACTTCCCAACACTAAAATTTATATTCGATGTTAACAACTTATTCCTTTCAGAAATGCTTTTTATTTGTTACTGCTGACCTGCATTTTATATCCTTTCCACCTCGGCCATCATTTTCTACCCAAACAGAAAAAGACAACTATTACTTATGTGTCTCATTTTCTAATCTACTTCCCTCAGCATCGCCCTATTTAATTCGGCTACATTCCTTACCGCTGTTTAACTTTTGTTGATTCTCATGTTATTAACGCTAATCAAGACATTGTCCATGTTGTCGTCTTTGTTTCTTGGTCCATTTTCCCGCATTCGCAATTATGCAAGATATATAGGTTAACCCCATTTTTCTTGCAATTGTAATAGAACTCTTATTAGGAACACAGGTGTTTCGCTTTATTTCAAAGCGTCTCCAGTTTTCACTGTAAGAATACGGGTTTTCTTACAATTGTTTGCTAGAATCATGAACAATACTTATCCTTTAATTTACTGCTACAAACAGTATTAAATTATTGTCATTATTAACGATTTTTTTGTTTCTTACTTCATTATAAATATTCCACACGTATGTGTTAAATTTTATTACACAGTGCTTTCACTGTCACGAAGTTTATTTGCGTTTCATTTTGTGTCTGTCGCCGGCCGGTGTGGCCGTGCGGTTCTAGGCGCTTCAGCCTGGAACCGCGTGACTGCTACGGTCGCAGGTTCGAATCCTGCCTCGGGCATGGATTTGTGAGATGTCCTTAGGCTAGTTAGGTTTAAGTAGTTCTAAGTTCTAGGCGACTGATGACCATACATGTTAAGTCCCATAGTGCTCAGAGCCATTTGAACCATTTTTTTTGTGTCTGTCCACTGCCATCTCACCATTTCGTATATTTTGTTTTGATGATGCGTCTTGTGGTCGTGATTTTTTTGTTCTTGGTGGAAGTGTGTGTATGTGTGTGTTTAAGTGCAGTTAGTATGTCCTAAATTCTGTGTGAGTAAACTGTTACACAACTATGGTACTGTGGTGGAAGGTCTAGTCTGGATACATTGCCTAGCTTGTGATCCTATATTTAAAATGTGTAGGATGGTTGTTATTTATGCGTTACATGTTTTGTTATTTTAGATAACGTTTGGTTGTTATTATTTGGTTGGTCATTGATTGTGTATTTCTTTTCCGTCGCTGTCATTCGGATTTGGAAGTTTTCTTGCAGGGTTAGGAAACGTTTCTTGATTCTGAATCGGTCTGTTTCATGTCTATTTCTATACTGATGCCATATTTCCATCTACTTTTTCGTTCTATATACCAGGTCTGTCCTCAGTGCAGAGCATCACAACTGTTACACTGAAATTGCTAAATATGAGATTTTTGTATATGTTAGTGTCACTCTCTTTCTTTAAACATTTCTGAAGTCCTTTATTGCTTTGGTAAGCTAGTTCTATCCCTTATTTCTGCGTACCGTTTCTGCGTATCAGTTTGTTTCTACACACATCAAAAAAAGTTTTGCATCACCCCGGTTCCCAGAACTCCTGAAGACAGACGTTGACTGTGGATATTGTATCACAGACTGTTCAAGAGATTTCACTAAACGCGCCCATAGATGTAAACAACCATGCATGAGCAGTGCCTATTAGACGGAGGGAGTTCGACAACCGATCGGTTCCAGTCATTCCACCAGGAATGAGGTACACGGCTCTTGTTGTCTGTAGTTCAACCATGCCTAGACGGTCAATATCGCGGTTCGATCGCGTCTGCATTCTTACTTTGTGCCAGGAGGGGCTCTCAACAAGGGAAGCGCCCAGGCGTCTCGAAGTGAACCTAAGCGATGTTGTTCGGACATGGAGGAGATACAGAGACAGGAACTGTCGACGACATGCCTCGCTCAGGCCGCCCAAGGACTACGACTGCGGTGGATGACCGCTACCTAAGTATTATCGCTCGGAGGAACCTGCATGTTGCGCAAATTCACTCCCGACGTCCATGGCGAGGTCGATCTTTGCAACCACCTCACCACGCAGCGCGGAACAGATGGCCCCAAAAACATGCCGAATGGACCGCTCAGAATTGGCATCACGTTCTCTTCACCGATGAATGTCGCATATGTCTTCAACCACACAATCGTCAGAGACGTGTTTGGAGGCAACTCGGTCAGGCTGAACGCCTTAGACACACTGTCCAGCGAGTGCTGCAAGGTGGAGGTTCCCTGATGTTTTGGGGTGGTATTATGTGGGACCGACGTACACCGCTGGTGGTCATGGGAGGCGCCGTAAAGGCTGTACGATACTTCAATGCTATCATCCGACCGACAGTGCAACCATATCGGCAGCATATTGGCGAGGCATTCGTCTTCATCGAAGACAATTCGCGCCCCCATCGTGCACATCTTGTGAATGACTTCCTTCAGCATAAAACCATCAATCGACTAGAGCGGTCAGCATGTTCTCCAGACATGAACCCTATCGAATATGCCTGGGATAGATTGAAAAGGGCTGTTTATGGAGGACGTGACGCACCAACCATACTGAGAGATCTACGCCGAATCGCCGTTGAGGAGTGTGACAATCTGGACCAATAGTGCCCTGATGAACTTGTGAATAGTATGCCACGACGAATACAGGCATGCATCAATGCAAGAGGACGTGTTACTGGGTATTAGAGGTACCGGTGTGTACAGCAACCTGAACCACCACCTCTGAAGATCTCGCTGTATGGTGGTACAACATGCAATGTGTGGTTTTCATGAGCAATAAAAAGGGCGGAAATGATGTTTATGTTGATCTCTATTTCAGTTATCTGTACAGGTTCCGGAACTCTCGGAATCGAGGTGATACGAAACCTTTTTTGACGTGTGTATATGTGCATATGTACCAACTTGTCTGTTGAGTTTTTGTGTTCTGTCCTTGTTGTGTGACAGTGATGTTGCTGATGCGTGCGTTTGTGATGGATGTTGTGGGTCTTTGGATTTGTGTACTGTTTGATTTTTTAAAATTTTGGTGTTTCTGGATTTTTTCAGTGATTTAATTAGATATTCTTGGTATTTACTATTTGCATTCTTATGCCGAGCTCCTTATAGTATTGTGTTTATCAAGTGGTACATAGTTTAGTCTATGGAGCACGCATCTAAACATCCGTAGCCCCCCCCCCCAAAAAAAAGCATATCTCAGATACATGCTTCGCAGACAATAAGCTACAAAGCTTTCACTGCCACCGAAACAAAACGAAAGGCGATCGCATGCAGCAATATCGAAACAAAATGTACAGAATGGCGAGACGGCTGTGAACCTACACAACACAATAATGTAAACATATTTCACGTCAGTGAATGTGCCGTGCACAGAAATATATCAAATATGTGTAGAAGAACGTTACCAGTGAAAGAATAAAGAATAAAATCTTGAGTAATGATGATAATATATTATTGTTTACTACAGTAAATTAAAGCATGAAAACTTTTCATGATCTTAGCAAATATAATTGTAAGAAAAAACTGTATTGTTACAATGACAATTAAATATGATTTAAAATGAAGCGAAACACGTAATTTCTTAATAAGACTTTCATTACAGTCACAAAAAACGGTGTTCTACATCTACATTTACACTCCGCAAGCCACCCAACGCTGTGTGGCGGAGTCCTGTTCCAGTCGCGCATGGTTCGCGGGAAGAACGACTGCCAGAAAACCTCCGTGCGCGCTCGAATCTCTCTAATTTTACATTCGTAATCTCCTCGGGACGTATAAGTAGGGGGAAGCAATATATTCGATACCTCTTCCAAAAACGCACCCTCTCGAAACCTGGACAAGCAAGCTACACCGCGATGCAGAACGCCTCTCTTGCAGAGTCTGCCACTTGAGGTTGCTAAACATCTCCGTAACGCTGTCATGCTTACCTAATAACCCTGTGACGAAACGCGCCGCTCTTCTTTGGATCTTCTCAACCTCCTCCGTCAACCCGACCTCGTACGGTTACCACACTGATGAGCAATACTCAAGTATAGGTCGAACGAGAGTTTTGTAAGCCACCTCCTTTGTTGATGGATCACATTTTCTAAGGACTCTCCCAATGAATCTCAACCTGGCACAAGCCCTACCGCCAATTAATTTCATACGATGATTCCACTTCAAATCGTTCCGTGCGCATACCCCCAGGTATTTTACAGAGGTAACTGCTAACAGTGTTTGTTCCGCTATAATATAATCATACAGTAAAGGATCTTTCTTTCTATGTATTCGCAATACATTACATTTGTCTATGTTAATGGTCAGTTGCCACTCCCTGCACCAAGTGCCTATCCGCTGCACATCTTCCTGCATTTGGCTGCAATTTTCTAACGCTGCAACTTCTCTGTATACTACAGCATCATCCGCGAAAAGCCGCATGGAACTTCCGACACTATCTACTAGGTCATTAATATATATTGTGAAAAGCAATGGTCCCATAACACTCCCCTGTGGCACGCCAGAGGTCACTTGCACGTCTGTAGGCGTCTCTCCATTCAGAACAACATGCTGTGTTCTGTTTGCGAAAAACTCTTCAATCCAGTCACACAGCTGGTCTGATATTCTGTAGGCTCTTACTTTGTTTATCAGGCGACAGTGCGGAACTGTATCGAACAACTTCCGGAAGTCAAGGAAAATGGCATCTTCCTGGGAGCCTGTATCTAATATTTTCTGGCTCTCATGAACAATATATATATAACTTGTACTATACTGTATTTTATAACTTGATTATCCATTTCTTTTAACTGTTCTGTCTCTAACAGAACTGTAGTTTAGTCACCAAACCTCAAAGATTTTATTTCTTCCCCCTGAACTTGTATTCCCTATCTTAATGTCTTCTTGGTTTCTGTTACAGTTTGCGAAATATACAGATTGAATTTTATGGGGAAGGGGCTACAAACGTGTGTCACTTCCTGCTAAACTGTCGCCTCCCTTTCATGTCTCTCGACTATTATAATTTGAGTCTGGCTTTGTACATCCCCGTACTTTACGCATGATAACTTTATAAATATCTGATAACTTCAGAATTTCGAAGAGTGTAGTCCAGTCACCATTGTGAAGCGCTTCCGCTAAATCTATAAAGGCCAGATATGTTGCTTTGGCTTATTTTCTCCTGTCTTGTAAGAAAAATTATACGGTCGTTGTATCTATTCTGCTGCGAATAATTCGTGTCAGTTTTGCAACTATGATTTATTAAACTGACTATTCGGTATTATTCATTAACTGTCTGCTTCTTTGGAATTTATGTTATTTACATTCTTCTTGAAGTATGGGGTTATTTCTGGTCTGATAGACCTTGCCAGTCAGTAGTTTTGTCGTGACTGGATCTTCCAAGGACATGAATAATTCTGAGGGGATGTCGTCTTCTCCAGGCGACACAAAACGACAGTTAGGGTCATTTACCTCTCATAAGAGCTGTGGAGAGGGCAAGTTTGCTGCCTGAGACTAAACATCGCTCCTAGCTTCCACGATGAATGTAGCACTCCGCAGTGCAATGTATGCTGTGTTTAATCTTGCTACCCAGGCAAGACACACGAACCTTTATCACAACTTTAATTCTTCCAGTAGCCCTTTCCTTCCTTCCACACTTCTGAAAAGTTCTCTTGCCTCCCTTGCGGGACTGTCTCTCCTGTTGGAAAAGATATCTCGGGGAAATGGCCTAGCCACAGGCTGTGGGCTCAAGCAAGCCTACCACATTTCTGCATCGACACTTGCTCTGTTTAGTTCGTCTGCTAATCTACGAGGAATTACGGCAAGACGAACTACAATCGTCCGGTTATATTTGTGGGTTCTTAGATTACTCTGGGAGATGACTGATCGGAACTACATCAAATGAAGTATTAGTTCACTTCATTACAAGAGTCATAAAAAGATTTACTCAACTTTACACAATCCATTGCCGCAGGTAGATGTCTTTCTCTTTGAACAGTAAATCATGGCATGGTGCGCAAGAAATCTTCTGTTGAAGTACAAGTTCAACATCTGCAGCTTCTGCGGAGGTCAAGAACTGGACACAGCGAGTCCACGCTCTTCTCTCTATCAACCTCCATGCAATGGTGCCGTGTTGCTGAGGGAGGGGAAGTGTCTTCTCCAGCGTTTCCCATTCGTCGGTGAGGATTGCAAGGAGACATCGTTAGTCTGTGGTATCGATGCACGTTTCTGACTTTGGTGAGGCACTAAGCGTGCTGTGACACCTAAAGAGACGACGGAGAATATTGGAACGTTGGTGAGCTGTGACAACGACGTTTGATTTATTCGTCATTTATCATGTTTTCGGTACAAAGGTTACTGAAAACGAGTGGTCACACTGATGCTGTTGTAAAAGAATAACGAAAAAAAAATTTTTTTCGGAAGAGGAAAGCCGGTCAAATGTTTCGTAAAATGATTTGTCTAGAAGTAAGAAGTAAGATGGATTAGGAAAATAGTTGATACAGTTTTGAATGGTGCCGGAATCTTGTACAGCAAATGAGGCATGTTAAATATATCCATAATCTTTTTTGTTTCTTACTTTTAGAGAACTCATTTCACAAAGTATTTGACTCGCTTCTTCATATTTTTTTATTTTCAAGTTTTGTTCACGAAGTATGAAACGTAATACATTTAAAAATTGATGAGTATTCTCTTATTACTAAGAATATATAAACCAACAGAGGGCAGACACGTTCCAGTTTTTGAACGCTAACAAAACCAATGAAATGAAATAAAGCGTCGTGTGGCTAGGGCCTCCCGTCGGGTAGACCTCTCGCCTGGTGCAAGTCTTTTCAGTTGAAGCCACTTCGGCGACTTGAGTGTCGATGGCGATGAGATGATGAAGACAACACAGCACCAAGTCCCTGGGCGAAGAAAATCTCCAACCCAGCCGGGAATCGAATCCGGGCCCCTTATCATGGCATTCCGTCGCGTTGAACAATCGAGGCGAACAACAAAACCAACACAAAGGCAATGTAATTTAGTCGATTTAAATCACGGGATGCTGAGGGAATTGCAATAGGAAATGAGACACTAAAAGTACTAGATGAATTTTACTATTTAGGCTGTAAAATTAGTGATGATAGCAAAAGTGGAGCATGAAAAGCGTTTCTGATGAAGAGAAACTTGTTAACAACAAATATTAATTTAATTGTGCACCATTTAAAAAAGTGGATTCGCACCGTTTAGAATACGTCCTGCATATGTAAACAGTTGTACTTTTGTGTATCGTATTTGTATGCTGCAACAAGCAATTATGGGCAACATGTTTATTGATGTAACCTGTTGCACAAGGCGCTTTATCGTTTTTTAAAAATATTTTAGCGATGACAAACGTTTTATAATGCGTAATTTTTATCCGCTTGACATCTTGTCGAGAGGTCAGCGTGAAATGAACATATTTTACAACAAAAAAGATTTTAAGAACTGAAGGTAACAGCATAGTCTGCTGAAAGCGGTTGTCTTAAATAAAGAAAAAAATATTTTTACGCGATCTTGGCTGTTGAATGGTTTTTGACAATTAATCAGCTCGCCATTCACCTCTATCGACATAAGAAAATTCAGTCGGTTTTATAGACATTAAATAAAGCGTCCTAAGTTTCCTTCTAGCGTAGTCGTTTTCCAAGGAAATCATTGGGGAATAGAAAAATAGATAGCACTATTTCTGGACACAGAGTCCGCTTGTTTTTCGTAGAGAGTGTAAGTGTCAGAAAAACTGTGCATTATCGTCTCCTCCAGCTTCGATCCCTTCACCGGCGGAAGCCCCAGAAGAAACTTGAAGGCCGCTATAGTTGCCGTCACATCGCCTTTCTTCATTCGGGCAATGTCCACCCTGGTAGCTAAGTGGTCAGGGCGACGGAATGTCATACCTAACGGCCCGGGATCGATTCCCGGCTGGGTCGCAGCTTTTCTCCGCTCAGGGACTGGGTGTTGTGTTGTCCTTATCATAATCATTTTATCCCCACCAACACGCAAGTCGCCGAAGTGGCGTCATCTCGAAAGACTTGCAGCAGGCGAACGGTCTACCCGACGGGAGGCCGTAGCCACACGACATTTCCATTCGGACAATATTTCACAACTTTGGATCAAGAGAAATTTGCGATACTACTCTTCGGCTATGAGCAGTAACGCTACTTCTTGATGCATATTTTTAATTTCATTTCCCTGTACCGTTATTCTTTTTCATACTTTCATGTTCTGTACACCACCTGTAAATCTTTTTTTATGGTACTTGATACATTTTCGTCCCGACGAATATAGTTACATGTTTTCGCTAATCGCTTCGTTTGACTTCTGACACATTCATGTATTCGTAACTGTGTAACGTACTCTGCACGTAAGCTATATAGCTGAAGTTTTTTTATTACACTACTGGTCATTAAAATTGTTACACCACGAATATGACATGCTACAGACGGGAAATTTAACGGACAGGAAGAAGATACTATGATATGCAAATGATTTGCTTTTCAGAGCATTCACACAAGGTAGCCGCCGGTGGCGACACCTATAACGTGCTGACATGAGGAAAGTTTCCAACCGATTTCTCATACATACCAGCAATTGACCGGCTTCGCCTGGTGAAATGTTGTTGTGATGCCTCGTGTAAGGAGGAGAAATGCGTACCATCATGTTTCCGACTTTGATAAAGGTCGGATTGTAGCCTATCGCGATTGCGGTTTATCGTATCGCGACATTGCTGTTCGCGTTGGACGACACTCAATGACTGTTAACAGAATATGGAATCGGTGGGTTCAGGAGGGTAATACGGAACGCCGTGCTGGATCCCAACGGCCTCGCATCACTAGCAGTCGAGATGACAGGCATCTTATCCGCATGGCTGTAACGGATCGTGCAGCCACGTCTCGATCCCTGAGTCAACAGATGGGGACGTTTGAAGGACAACAACCATCTGCACGAACAGTTCGACGACGTTTTTTAGCAGCATGGACTATCAGCTCGGAGACCACGGCTGCGGTTACCCTTGACGCTGCATCACAGACGGGAGCGCCTGCGATGGTGTACTCAACGACAAACCTGGGTGAACGAATGGCAAAACGTCGTTTTTTCGGATGAATCCAGGTTCTGTTTACAGCATCATGATGGTCGCATCCGTGTTTGTCGACATCAGGGTGAACGCACATTGGAAGCGTGTATTCGTCATCGCCATACTGGCGTATCACCCGGAGTGATGGTATGGGGTGCCAATGGTTACACGTCTCGGCCACCTCTTGTTCCCATTGACGGCACTTTGAACAGTGGACGTTACACTTCAGATGTGTTACGACCCGTGGCTCTACGCTTCATTCGATCCCTGCGAAACTCTACATTTTAGCAGGATAATGCACGACCGGGTGTTGCAGGTCCTGTACGGGCCTTTCTGGATACAGAAAATGTTCGACTGCTGCCCTGGCCAGCACATTTTCCAGATCTCTCGCGGATTGAAAAGTCTGGTCAATAGTGGCCGGGCAACTAGCTCGTCACAATGCGCCAGTCACTACTCTTGATGAACTGTGGTATCGTGTTGAAGCTGCATGGGCAGCTGTACCTGTACACGCCATCCAAGCTCTGTTTGACTCAATGCCCAAGCGTATCAAGGCGGTTATTACGGCCAGAGGTGGTTGTTATGGGTACTGATTTTTCAGGATCTACGCACGCAAATTGCGTGGAAATGTAATCACTTGTCAGTTATAGTATAATATATTTGTCCAGTGAATACCCGTTTATCATCTGCATTTCTTCTTGGTGTATCAATTTTAATGGCCAGTAGTGTATATTATCTTTGAATATCTTATTTTACTATATTCTCTTGGAATATCTTGCGAGAAATATTCTGTTATTAACACTTATTTGTTTGTGATACCCACTTCGTTCTGTTCCCAAGAAATGTTTTTGTGTTATTAATCTGTGAATGAGGATCGTAGTAGTAACTCTTTTTATTCTTTCCGCTGTAGAAAATTCCCCCAATGAAAACTGCCTGTGTCCTTTACGGTTAACATATGGGCAAAAGTATGACGTTGCAGTCATAATACCGATTACTTAGTCTGATGCATACTCGGCTTGTTCGTTGTCATTGGTCAAACAATACTCGTAGTGATGGGATGCACACTTTACGCTAAAAATCAGTATTGTAATGATGATTCCAAGTAAACTGTAGATTAAGCCTCATAATGTAACATTTTTTTTGAAGTTAAATATTTACTTAGTATGATTACCGACATCGATGTTAACGAGTATGAAGGCAAATACACATAGATTCGGCACAGATTCTTCAGCGATCCCAGAGTATGTGATAAGAGACTTACCGTCCGTCCAAAAACTTTCTGGATTGAACTTATTCCTGGCGTATAGGCTAGGTCAGCGCAGTTTGTACGGTAGGAGCTTGAACTAACAACAGTGAATGACAGAAATGCATTCAACTATTCAACTGTAAGCAGACAGCGTTAAAAAGTGGACGTGTGGCAGTAGTATGTCAACTCTCTTCGGTCACAAACCGCAGTGAACCAACATCTCTAAATCAAGTACTCAAGACATTCTCCCAAATGTTTTGAAGAAGAGAAAAGTGTGTTCACTGTTTGTTCCACGGACCTTGACTCCCGAAAAGAAAAACAACGACGTGAGGTCACCTGCCGCCGCTTGATTAAAATGCAAACGCAGGCGATTCTTTTCCGGGGAAAATCATGAGTGGTGACGAGACTTGGAGCTATTAATACGAACCTACCACAAAACGACGAAGTTCTCTGATAATTCGCCAAGACCGATGAAGGTGCGAATGTGACGGACGAGTTGAAAAATGTCCAAAAGAAGGACCTTTCTGACTGTTTCACAAGGTTCTATCAACGTTGTGTGCGTTGTCCTTAAGTGGTGGCAGACTATGGACACAGCTTGAGAAAAATATGGAAATACCGCGACAGACGGATGCTTGAACATGAAAACAGGTGTAACCAAACCTGGAGGTTGCGCTGTTGTATTTGACCACGAGCGCCACCTGTGCGATGTCCACAATACGTTGCAAGTGTCAGTCGTGGACAGAATAGTGTTCTGTGTAACTTTCAGTGCATTATGTCGGAGCTAAGTGACTTCGAACGTGGGTAAAATCTATGTAGTATAGTGGATGCTTCTGTATCGATGTTACCCGAAGTGCTTGGAGTTTGAGGAGACACCGTATGGAAGATTTGTACCGCGTTCAGGGAAAGTGGAGGAACGTCATCCGCTAAGTAAACAGCGCACACGAAAGCGTGTGTTGAGTGATCGTGACAGACGGTCATTGAAGAGGATTGAGACGAAAAATAAGAGGACGACAGCTGCAAAAGTCACTGCAGAACTGAATGCGTCAGTCACGAATCCTGTCAGCAGCAAAACAACACGAAGGGGGCACCATAAACGAGAATTGCTGGGACAGCTCGAATTCAAAAACCACTCATCAGTGATACAAATAGCCGTAGTAGGAAAACATGGCACCGAAGCCGTAAAACGTGGGTTTTGAGCAACTGAAGGAAGTTATTTGGTCGGGAGACTCTAATTTCACAATGTTCCCAAATTCTGGCAAAGGTCTCCTCCCAAGAATGAATTTTGGCGGGGATTCCGTTGTGATTTGGGCAGCCACATCGTGGTATATTCGCATGGTCGTATTACTGCTAAGGATAATGTGACCATTTTGGCTGATTAGGTCCATACCATGGTACAATATTTCTTCCCCCATGGTAGCCGCGCGAAGCGGCCCCGCACTTAGAGGCGCCATGTCATGAACTGCGCGGCCCCTCCCGCCGGCGGTTCGAGTCTTCCCACGGGCATGGGTTGTCTGTTGTTCTTAGCATAAGTTAGTTTAAGTAATGTGTAAGTCTGGAGACCTATGACCTCAGCAGTTTGGTCCCTTAGAAATCCACACACACACACACACACACACACACACACACACACACACTCCCGTGGCGATGCTGTGTTCCAAGACGACAGGGCCGCTGTTCACACAACACGCATGGTCCATGAGCACGAGGCTGAACTGACGCATCTCCCCTGGCTACCACTTTCACCGAATCTCTCATTACTGGGGATTTGAGGTGTATTCTGGAGAGAAGGGGGCGCGATCGCTATCTACGCCTAATTCCATTTCCTGAACTTACCACTAGTTTTGCTGGAAGAATGGTATAAGATTCCACTGAAAACTATACAAAACCTTATTTATCAACTGTGAGACGACTGGAAGCTGTTTTGAGTGTCAACGGTTTTACCTACGCATGGTAATATATTGTGTTTTTGGTGTTTTAATATTTTTCCACGTCCTGGAGAATAACTTTTCTCTGTTTTTTATTAATTCAGCCTCGAAACTTCTTTGACTGACGGCGTACGCACTGTAGAACGGAGATATCGGTAGAACTGTGGCCATTAAGTTGTCTGGTAGCGAAACGCAGCGATTAGTCCGTGAAATAACAACACGAAGGCCGTAGGCTGTTGTGGTGCAGCAGCAAGCAGGAGGCTGCAGGTGGGGTTGTATGTGGAGGTGGAGGTGGCGGCATCGATCGGCGGGCGCGCAGGCCGGGCGCTGTTGCCAGGCGACCAGACGCCTACGGAAGCCACGCCGCGGGCCCGGCACGCCCACTGCCCCAGTGCCTGCTGCCTGCGATCCGCAGTCCATAGACTTCTGGCACACAGCATACTCCTTGACTCGTATTGTTCTATTACGGTAGTCACGCATGCCGTTTATTTTGCTGGGTACATTTAAAGGGTGGTTACAGTTAAAGAGCAGCTACTCACGGACGTCCGGTGTGGCCTGCAGTTACCGTATGGCAGCGAAATTTGCTAGATATGGTGATGCGTCAATGCTGAACAGATCTACGCTGAAAAAAAAATAGTTCCAATTTTGGCCACCAGGTGCAAATCAGGCGCTATAAACTGTTTGAGTGATGGTGTGACATCCATGCTGTCATTTGACAAGCCGTAACGTGACTGAACAGTATGGCTGTCGAGAAAAGAGACTGTGCGCTGTTAATGAAACTGTTTTATATGAACGTCAGCAATTACAGTGCTGCACAGAAAATATCGCCGACTGAAAGGTCTTAGCAGTGGCCCGATGCATTTAAATGGTTTAAAGAAGATGGTTATGAAATTCGAAAACACGGGTGTGCTTGGTGTCGCACCTGGGAGAGGAAAGCCTCCCATCCCGGTGGAAGTTATTGACAAAGTTGCTGTTGCTGTAACTGAGAATTGAGCACGTGCCCCGTGTAGTGCTAGTGCACGTGGAACATCACAAGAATTGTCCATCCCATGATCAACAGAACGGAAAGTTTGGCGACCTATTTTACACATCCACTCGTACAAGATCCATACGGTGCAGCAATTGAAACCCCATGATCTGCAGCAACGTTCTGAATTTTCTCTTCTGCCTCTGGCACGGATTAAAGTTGATGACATGTGGCCGTGTAATATTCTATGCAGCGACAAGACACATTTTACATTGCTGGATGCGTTTAATACGTAGACGTGCCGATTTTTGGGGTACTGTTAAACTAGCCAGCCGGTATGGCCGAACGGTTCAAGGCGCTTCAGTCTGTAACCGCGTGACCGCTACGGTCGCAAGTTCGAATCCTGCCACGGGCATGGATGTGTGTGTTGTCCTTAGGTTAGTTAGGTTTAATTAGTTCTAAGTTGTAGGGGACTGATGACCTCAGAAGTTAAGTCCCATAGTGCTCAGAGTTATTTGAACTGTTAAACTGCGTGTTGTGCACGAAGAGCCATTGTACTCGCCGTATGTGAGTGAGTGCTGTGGATTCGAAAGTACATGTATCTCGGCCCGGTCTTCTCTGAAGAGAATACACCAAGATGGCGTACCAGGTATACCGTGACGTCTGCACATTATCGAAATGACCTTGTACAGCATGTGATTCGTGCTGTTTAAGAGCGCAACTGCGGAAACCATTGTTTTCATGCAAGATGAGGCAACACCCCATGCCGCCCAGTGAAAGATCTGCTTAATGCAACATTCCACGAACGTCTTCTCTCCAGAGATTTTCCAGGTGCGTGGTCTGCGAGGTCACCCAAGCTGAATCGATGAGTCTTTGGTTGTGAGGGTGTCTAAAAGAACGCGTTCACCAGGTACACGTTCGGTTCCTACTGATCTGAAGGCCAGTAGACAGAAATACACTGCTCAAATTCCACCGGAACTGCTGAGAGTAACTGTTGATCACGTTGTTTTACGGCTGCAGCATCTCGTCGACGTATCCTGTGCTCATACTGAACAAACTGTGTAAGTGGCAGTTAATAGTAAAATCAACACTATGCCTTTCTCACTTGTTTCACCTTTTCTAGCCACGTCCCGTTCATAATCCATTACGTATGGACATGTTTCTATACGTCTTTCTTGCATTCAGAGCACCATATTTGCACATCCTGGCCAAAAGTGGAATTAATTTTTTTACAGCGTAAATCGATTATGCATTAACGCATTAGCGTATCACTAAGTCTCGGTGCCTTACGATCGTTATAGCCCACACTGGACCTCTGTGAGTAGCTGCCCTCTAATTATAACCAGCCGGTACACTACGTACCTGGTCACAATGATTTCGTTAAAGGCGAATGGCACAGTCATTCCTTTGAAAGGCCACAGCCCACCCTTTGACTTTATAGACCTGAGTTCAGTCTCTGATCACCTCGTCATCGACGGGAAGTTATACCACTACTCTTCCCTTCTTAATTGCATATATAGGGTGCTTAAAAAAAGTCTCCCACATTCCTACAGCAGGTAGTATTCGTCGAACATAAAAGAAAAGTTCCTATAATGATATAACAGCAAACCAGTACCTGTTGAAAAATGGGCCAATCTATTTTCTCATTGCCACCTCTTTGTTACACAGGAGTACACAATGTAGGCAGTGCTGTACCTGCTTACCACGCATCGCGACACATCCTTCAGCCTTCTTACGCGATTCATCGCGCAGCCTTTCAAGTACAGTTCGCTGTATTCGGAGGGCGCCATATGCATTGGTCACACGCTTCTTTAGCGTCTGCACATCGTCGGTAGGTTGGGCACACAATGAATGCCTTTAAATGACACCATTGGCAGAAAGCCGAGGGATTCAGTTCCTGTGAACGGGAAGGCCATACTGGCGTACTTCCACGACCAATCTATCGCCCGAGAAACATGGTGGTGAGCTAGTGTG